>NC_041718.1:19124160-19391697 GCF_900700375.1 Denticeps clupeoides
GAGCGTCTCGTACGCGGGCTGAGAGATGGAGCCTTCAGACACGCCATCCTCCTCTCCATTCACCTCCCCGTTCACCTGACCCAGAGGAGAAATATCACGCAGTACCCAGTCAAAGCTTTGGACACACCTACTGATTTATTGGTCCTGCATTTTTTTACACTATCGTACAAAACTGAAGGCATAGGACTATGAAATAACACGCGAGGTTATGTAACAAACAAAAGGTTCATCGAAACATAAATATATTTCTTGCATTGGAATATTCAAAATGGCTCCATCTTAGCCTGCATAACCACCACAGAGTAGGTGCGTCCAAACGTTCGACTGGTAGTGTAGACATCAGAGTTTTGTGGCTCGAATAAGAGTTTTGCTCACTTTTTTACCACGACAGGATGAATAGCACAACTGACATGGAGTGCGATATTTTTAACTTGGTTTTTAAACCGGAATTCATGCAACTTTTACATCACCCTTGATCATTCATCACAATCTCTGCTCTTGAATAATTAAACAATTAACTAAACGTAAAAAAAATGGAATCTCATCAGAACAGTGGAGTTGAGGATTAAAGGTCCCCGACTTTGTGAGATGATTTAACATTAACACTGTCTATGGCCCGGCGGTGGCTAGAAATGGCGACAGACGTAAAGAGCGCTCTGGCCGTTCTGCTTCGCAGTTCACAGAGCGGCAGCTGAGGCGGTCGGATCTGGAATTTGTTACACGACGTCTTGTCTGTGCCAGACGTAGTGGTTGGTGTTCATGATGTCATTTCAGCGAATGTCCCCTCAACTTCTATAAGCCGCTCCCCTCCTCCGTAGCATTTTAAGCTACAGACACCGGAACGGCGCGTCCTGGGAAATCTCATTGTGGCTGTAATTCTGCACCAAGGCTGAATTTCGGAAAGAGACCTTCATATAGAGTATTAGGGGACCATTTCTTTCATGTCAGGGGACCGTAAAGGCCCGCAGACCGCACGTAACCTTTTCATCATCGACTGACCTGCAGCTGACACACCCTCATCTGGCAGAGGTGGATGGTGAAGATGGCGTGGGACCGTGAGCTCTGGGCGTTCATCTGAGTGCTGGCCGTGGTTCTGGACAGAGCGCCCAGCTTCAAACAGTCCAACAGCTGTGGACAGAGGCAAAATACTGCCACTATGTTCCAAAACAAATATTCGTACTGCGCGGGACAGTACGATGTGATCGATTGATGAGTTTCATTAACGTGTTTCATAATACGCAGCATTAAAAAAGTAATTTTACAAATTTTGCCAAATTTGAATACGCTACAATGAATTTTATAGCCAGGAAGGACATTTTTTAAACATTGTCGTGAAGCTCTGCCTCATGTCAGGGCCAGAGTGGGACTGAAATCAGCTCATTTTATTTTTACCCCAAACGAATGGTTTAACCCCGCACTCTTCAGCTATGGTCCCTGGTGAGGTGGGACAAGAACCGCAGTGACCCGGTGCCAAACGCAATTCCAGCCCTGGTGCCCAACTAAAGAGGGAATCTTCACATTATCCACTCTGGCTGCTCCTAATGTCATTACAGGCCGAGTAGAAGCAAACTGATAATTAGATCAGTGTTACTGCTGTCACGGTCACTCATTCATTTGTTAAGAAAGATTACATAAAGAAACGTGTAGGCAGGGAAGACATTATTTATACATAAATGTTGATTTTAACATTTTTTAAATGAATTCTACTGGGGATTTTTTGTGGTTTGTGCACTTCTGCTACATCAACAACAACATCATTTATTTCTTATATAGCCCAAAATCACATACAGTATGTCTCAATGGGCTTTGACAGGCCCTACAGTTGACACCCCCTACACTTGACCCTTCTGCACACAAGGAAAAACTCCACACAAAAAAACTCTAGGAGAGAGAAAAAAAAGAAAGGAAGAAACCTTGGGAGGAGGAGATACAGAGAGGGACCCCCTTCCAGGGTAGAGTGAGCCTGCAAACGGTGTCAGTGCAGGGTTGGATATGATATAATAATAAGTCCTACAGTTGTAGGGTTGGAGAAGTCCAGGATGTATTCAGTGTCATGGTCTAGATTACGTGTCCGTAAACATCTGGCTACATCGCTCACACACACAGAACAGCTAACCTCATTCTCTGAGGTCACCAGTCGAGATGTCACCCCTGTGGTGTAGATGCCGCCACTGCTGTCCTCATGGATCTTAATGTTGGATTTCCTGTCCCTGGCGCCCTCAAACAGGTCCAGGATCTCCTCATTATACAGCTGGAGCGCGCATGCATGCGCACACACACACACACACACACACACACACACGCTGTTACCATGGTAGGCATATACGCTAGATGTGTTGGTCTTGGTTTAATGTGCGGGCATCCTGACACTCACCTCTAGAAACTGGGCGCTGACCTTGAACTCTGGCGGGTGGCCGCCGGCCGCCTGGGCCTCGGTGCGGCGCTTCTGGATTCCCTGGAAGAGGTGGCGCACTGCCCGCGGGATGATGCCCTTTTCTTCGTCCGCCACGCTCACGTCGAATCCCGTCCCCATGGTGTATGTCTTCCCCGATCCTGTCTACGGTCAGCAAAAGCCCCCAGATCACTACACACGCGGCATCATGCTGACCACGCCCAACACCAACGTAAAGAGAAGTGATTGTCACATGTGATACACAGCAGCACAGCACACAGTGCACAGTGACATTTGTCCTCTGCATTTATCCCCATCACCCTGAGTGAGCAGTGGGCATCCATGACAGGCGCCCGGGGAGCAGTGTGTGGGGACGGTGCTTTGCTCAGTGGCACCTTGGCGGATCGGGATTCGAACCGGCAACTTTCCTTAACCGCTAGGCCACCACTGCCCCACAACGTACACACAACGTAAAAGAACACAACACAAGCATGCAATCAAACACACACCGAATTAATCGCAACAAACACACTGCACAGCATCGGACCAACATGCAGAAGTCACCCATTTTGGGATGGGACAGGAGTCAAAATTCACACGAACACACACCAAATCACCAACACTGGCTTTAACACTCACACCCGCGGCCAAATTATTCACCAATACAGCCAGTGCGTCTTGGGGCCGGGAGAATCCGGAGACAGTGGAGTACAGTGTACCGTGTGAACCATCACTGGTTCAATTACGAACGTCAGCGTTTCGATATCACGACACATCTAATATGTTTAATAAGTCAGCGCGGTGAGAGCAACCGCCACCCGGAGCGCCGCTGCACTCAGAACAGGTCGCCACAGTCGCTACCTGCACGACTTTTTAACGAATCGTCATTATGTTCTGCACTGCATCGCGATGAGATTCATTTCAACACCCCTAACTATCGTATGTACATTTAGTACAGTTCTACAACAGACTATGCTTTGTCCAGTATGGGGAATTGTAGTGTGTAGAGTATGCACTACCGACTGTGTACTGTACAACATGGTGTAGAACAGTATGTAGATATAGTAGAGTTATAGTACCGACTGACATTTTTACAGTATAGTGAATGATGTTGTGCAGAGTACGGTGTACTACAGTGTGCAGAATTCACCACAGTACAGGTAACGCAGGACACGCGGAGGAGCTGATATACAGGGGGACCGTAGGACTGGATTTTATTGGCATTGTGACGTACGGCTCAGGCTGGATTTAATGGAGCTCTCAGTGCTTCACTTTTCTAAAGTGGCCAATTAATCACTTAGGTATGGGGCTGTTCTTTAATCATGGCAGGTCGAACATGCTTACACACACACACACACACACACACACACACGCACAATCTTACCAACTAAACCACATGCTGACAAAGCACAGAGCTGTTATACTGCAAAAAAAAAATCTCTCACACACACACTCTCTGTCTCTCAACACCCTCTACGCAACACAGTTATATATACGCAAAATAGTTAGTGATGTCATCAATCACTATTCTGGGCAACGTGTACACAATCTTGACTGCGGGCGTGCGTGTGTATGTTTGTCCAACCTGTCCATAAGCGAAAACAGTGGCGTTGTAGCCCTCGAAGCACCCCTCCACCAGCTTCTGCACACAGGCACCGTAGACCTCATGCTGCTTGGCGTCCAAGTCGAACACGCAGTCGTACGTGAAGGCCTTGTCTTTACCCAGGAGCACCTGAGGCTCCCCGGGAGTCACGGACGTGCAGATGTGACAGCCCTCTATCTTCTCGTTGGCCATCTGGGGCCGGATCCTGCGTTGGAGAACAACATCGAGAGGTTAAGAGCATGTACGGGACTTCTCTTATGGGCGCGGCCTCAGAGCTGCCTGTGATGAATGATGTAGGGTCGTTCAAATGCCGCTGCTGAAAGGTTGTGCAGGAACGGCCTGTCAGCAGCAGCGCGGAGAGCCGTCCAGGATGGGTGCCTCCACCGGCCAGTTGTGACAGGAGACGGTCATGAATAATTAATGAGCCCCGAGCAGCATTTATCCCGCCTTCCATCACGACTTCCGACCATCTCCCAGCTGCACCCTCCCTTCAGCCCCCCCCCCCCCCCCCCCCCCCCACAGCACTGATAACAAAGACCAGGAGGCTTCCACCAGCGCGCTGCTGAGGTTCTTCGCGGTCCTGGATCTAGATGGCCGATGGAAAGAGCACCACCTCGGACCATCCATACGGTTTTCCTGGATTTCTGAACCCTTTTTCCAGGACCCATTGGTGGACTGATCTCCTGGGCTCGCTGTAGAGACATGCGTTCTATAGGTTTTGGTTTCGATGGAGAATTGTGACGTCGCCCCCCCTGCCCGGTTTTCAGATTCAGGGCATCTCTGCGCGTTTAGCATTTCCGTGTCGCACCACATCCTGCGGCCCGCGGCTCCGCCCACAACGCCATGCACCACCTCAGCGTCAGTAAAGTAAAGGCGTCTGTCAGTAGAAATGGAGGAAACCATGAAGAACGGAGAGGAGGTGAGGAGGAACAGGAAGGGAAAGCCAACCCCACCGGAGCCCGCCGTTCTGTCGCCAACATGCCATCGCCCAAGTGGTCAGAGCTGCTGTTTCCATGGTTACCAGGACCAGTAGCGGAAAATGCAGACCAAGAGGGGTCCATAAACCAAACTCGGACCCCGGAGTCCAGCCCCCCCCCGGCGGCGCGTTTGCCCCCCCCGAGGGAGAATCAGACAGGAAGTGGGCGTTTCAGCGGCCAATCAGAGCTTACGCCGGTCCCGCACAAGAGGGCAGCTGCTTGTTTTCACATCAGCCCCCCGAGGAGGGGGTCCTCATGCTGACCCTCGTGCATTAACTGTCACACACATACACACACACACACACACACACGCGCGCATGCGTGTGTGTGTTTAACGTATGAGTCCACAGACCATCTGACGTGGACAGAACTTCTGCAACACACACACACACTCTGCATTGTTCAGGGTTAAACTGCTGTTTTAATGTCCTGAGTGTGTGTGTGTGTGTGTGTGTGTGTGTTAGTCCTGCTGTCACAGCAGCTCTGGCCAACAATTCACACACAGTGGGCACGATGCCCACACACACATACCAAATACTCCACCCCAATCAGACCCGCAGGCTCTGACAGCAGTGTGTGTGTGTGTACAGTGAGGCCTACAGAATATAGACACCATCAGCAGAACCATGTGAGGGGTGGGGTCAAATGAGGTGGGGTCCGTGCCACGAAAACCCAATCAGCTTTACCTCCACACACCCCGCCCCATTATCCCTGTTACCTGACCCTCCAGATTACACAACATATCTCTGCAGATTAGGATTAGGCCGGGCAGTCATACACACACTTTATCTCACACACACGTAGGACACACACATGTGATTGTGTGTTAAAGTGGGACACAGTCACAGTTTAGGAAGTGAAGTAATGAGTCTGGGGGATTGTGGGTAAAGATAACACACACACAGCGATCTAAGGGGCCTCTGGGGTAAGAGACAGAGGGACGGTCACGTCAGGCACCACCAGCAGACCCCAAATGGTGCAACGTTGAGAAAACGTGTGTTGTGTGTGTGTGTGTGTGTGTGTGTGTGAATTTTAATAGCTCGCCGTATATTTAAATCCAACCTTTCCGTGGAAATTCAAATTGCCACCGACACAGAGTCAGCAGAACAAAGATGCCCACAGACCAACTATGCAAATCTGAGCTGGAGCATCAGCAGTGTGTGTGTGTGTGTGTGTGTGTGTGTGTGTGTGTGTGTTCATGGTCCAGCGTCCGTGATGCGCTGGGGAGTTCAGCAGCAGCACCTGGTCCAGCACCCCCCCCAATCACTGAGGCTCTGTGCTGCTGGACCCATCTGTGACACACACACACACACACACACACACACACACACACAACCACGCAGACATAATTCAAACTAAACGTTCCTCTTTGTATAGTTCCTCAGAGGGCAGCTCTTTATTTTTCTTCTGTGCCGTCCTCTGATACCGAGGGGGAGAGAGAAAGGGATGAGGGAGAGAGAGAGAGAGAGAGAGAGAGAGATGGAGCGAGATGGTGCAGGATAGAGTCTCTCGCTCCGCTCTTCCTCTTTTATCTCACAACAGCCACTCCTTTCTTCCTCTCAGGGAATCGGGTCGAAAAGAACAGCAACCAATTCACAAAAAGGGACCATCCAATTGACTCAACCACTCCCAACGCCCACTTGGACATACTATACACTCCCTCACACACACACCACACACCACTACCCAATTCTCTACGATCCAGGCCAGCGACCAGACAGGCTGAGAGCAGAGCTCGGGGGAACCGGGCGCTGGGGGACGTTCCAGCTGCCAGATGGGATTTGTGCTGAGCTGGCGACTCTACGCACGAACCTTTAAAACGTGTGACCGGCCGCTCCTTCTAAAAAACGAGAATTTCCGTCCCGAGCCGGAGATAAAGATCAGAGGCGTCAGCGGGTCTTCTTCACGAGAACGAGGGCAGAACAAGGGGAACGTCCTCCGCCGAGGCAGAAGCGTCCGCATTAACCCCCGGACCAGTCAGGCCGCGTTCCGGACACGCAACTTTCACCGCAACTTCACGCCGAGCGCAGCCAAGAGCTGCAAGTTCCCCCAAAACTACAATTTATATAACCAGAGGAAAACATTTCATCTTTAAACTCAAAATGCTCGCTGTGATGCTCGCTCGCTCTCTCTCTCTCTCTCTCCACTCCTCCCTTCCTGCCCCCCACGCTGCCAGGCGACAGGAAGCGGCCGAGGGCGTGGCGCGGCCCCCCCGAAGCCAACAGGAAGTTGTTCTTTGCGCGCAGGCCAGCCGCCGCTGCGCTTCAATGGCGCTGACAGGACAAACATGGAGATGAAAGCCGAAAGCTGAGCAGGAGCCCCGCCCACCAAAACGATCAGCCGCCTTATCGTCCGATTGGCCGCAAACATCCGGACAGGCAAATCACCAAAAAAAACAAAAAAAAAAAAACACCACCCACAAACACACAGGTCAAAGGTCAAAGGCCACGAGCGGTGCAGCGCTGGCAGGGGGAAATGGAAAACAGACGTGCGCGTCGATGCTCCGCTGAACGTTAATTAACGTATTAAACCGTCAGCGTCTTTAAAGTGGGAACCAGTTGAAAGAGAAATATGGTGGTAGTAGCCTAGTGGGTAACACACTCGCCTGTGAACCAGAAGACCCAGGTTCCAATCCCACTTACTACCATTGTGTCCCTGAGCAGGACACTTTACCCTGAGTGTCTCCAGGGGGGACTGTCCCTGTAATACTGACTGTAAGTCGCTCTGGATAAGGGCGTCTGGTAAATGCTGTAAATGTAAATGTTAGAACCGGGGAAGGTCGCGCAGGCCGGACGCGCATCTTTAGAACATCTCGGTTCCGCCCGAGAGGCCATGAGACTGGCAGCACCCCGCCGCCCCGGGGCGTGGAGAGAGGACGGCGACGGGCTCTCCCGTTCGCGCGTATAACATCTCTGCTGACTCGACACCTTTTCCACGCTCTCCTGCGGGGTGAAGAAAGGCGGCAAAGGACAAAAAGATGCTGATCTCCGCCAGCGGCGGCCACCAAGACGCGGTTAACAGGCCTCTGGGGGAAGCGGTGAGGACAGACGAAAGGTCGTTATTATATGGCGCCCTTCCTCATACCGAGGACCGTTATTTTGGGGTGGATGATCAATTTCTGCAAGACACACACACACACACACACACACACGCTGCCGTAAACAATGGGCAGGTGACAGACCTACACACACTTCCTCTCGTCAGTAAAGTCACTTTCTGACGTCCAGTCTGCAGTCGGGGATGCAACAATAGAGCTCGTGGCGGACCGCGGTGAAACCAGCACCCGTCACGCGCGCTGACCCACATGAACAAATCGATTGATTTATTACATTTTTTTAAATGTCCTCTCCTCGCACCCATCACGCCTCGGTCGTCGGACCTCACCTCAGCGAGACCTTGACGCAGCAGTCGCTCTGGGCCGTCATGGTTCCTCCGCTGGAAGGTGGACGCGCCGTCACGTTAACTGCAGCAGCGGCGGGGCCGTGCGCGACATCGTCAGACGGACCCGCAGCCCGTCTGTCCCTCGGCCCGTCTGCCCGGTTCCGAGGAGCTGCTTCGCATGGCCGGGACGCCGTCACGCGCCGCGACGCTGAGCCGCCGCGACATTGCAACGTTTACGAGGCGACGGAACAAAACCCTGCGGCGACCAGTCCGCCGCTCGGCGCGCCGCGTCTCTCGCAGAACGCGCCGCTGCAGCAGACGGCGGAGGGGGCGGGGACACCGGTACATGATCGACAGCACAACAGCCAATCAGACGAAAGCTCCCGCCCCCCAATTCGGCGCAGTCGTCCAATGGGTAGCCGGCGCTGCCAGGCGGCGGTGCGGTGCGGAGCTGGGTTCACAAACGACATCTGAGTCGCGTTAAATGGCCGTAAAAGTGAGACGGGGGGGGGGTCAGGGGGCAGTGCTCAAAGCCCTGCGGGTCAGAGGTCACTCGGCCGCGCCAGAACAAAGGCGAGCAGAAACGAGGGCAGAGGAAGTGTAGAAATGTTGAAAAGAGGAAATTCAGAGGCTTTCACTTCAAAGCGACTTAAAAATGTCTCATCTCTGCAAATAGTTTTAAACCACGTCCATGCTGTGTTTTTACCGTTTCTACACAGTTTTATGCCTTCGACCACGTCAACATAATTGTCCAGACCAAGACCACCACATAGTCAGAAGATGCGTGTGATATGTAGGCCTGAAAAAAAGATCTCGTGATCTTTGGATGAAGATCCACCTGACCTCCCCTTCTTGTGTGTGTGTGTGTGTGTGTGTGTGTGTGTGTGTGTGGAACTGCGAAGTCCGCATGCTTGTTGTAGCGAGAGATCCGTCGAGTCGGACTCGGCCGCCAGTGATCCGGACCGCTGCGACGTAGTCGCGTCCAAGCGCCAGATTCCGGGGCGGATTAGTCAGCAGTAACGGGGATCGGCGACATGCCCGCCCAACACTCCTGACCAGCGAGTGTAGTCACGCGGTCCAGGGTTCCGCAGAACCGATGCAACAGGCCTCGGACCATCAGCCAGTGGTGCAAGATCCTGTTGCCACAGGCCAGGAGCTGCTGTCTGTCTGAAGGTCACCAGGTTTCTAGAAGTTCCTTGGCTGTGGTGCTGCCACCAAATGCCGGCTTGCGTTCTAGCTTTTGGCTGAACCCAGACCTGGAACTGGCACTGGTCAGTTCTATAAACTGGTTTTGGTTCTGTTAAACCTATTGTCATTGTCGCTATTTACAATGTTCAAGGAACGTTTGAGCGAAACGTTCCGTGCCTGCGAATCAGAAGGCGGCAGGATAATCGCCGCATGCGCTGCCGCATTTTCCTCATTCTTTGATGTCTCCATAATCCCCGCTGCACCGTTTCTATATTTGTGCCTGGAAGTCCTAAGCTGATTGGTGCTCTTTAATAAACCGTGTCTGGTCTTTATTGCACGGGGTTATATAATTAGTTTGCGCAGCTTCGCGCCACCAGCCCGGGCTCGTTATGATTACGAATTCACTCGCGGACCCTGAACCATTGTTTCTCTGCACTGTGATCGGTGATGCAGGCTGGATCTTCAGACAAAGACCCCCTGCAGGGGAGGGGGATTATGGGGTGTGTGACGCGTGTGCATGTGTGTGTGTGTGTTCACTGTACTGTGTGCATCCTCAGTGGATAAGGAAGCGGCCCCGTAATCAGAAGGTTGCCGGTTCGAATCCCGATCCGCCAAGGTGCCACTGAGGTGCCACTGAGCAAAGCACCGTCCCCACACACTGCTCCCCGGGTGCCTGTCATGTCTGCCCACTTCTCACTCAGGGTGATGGTTAAATAAATAAATTTCACAGTGTGCACCGTGTGCTGTGCATCACAAGTGACAATCACTTCACTTCACTTAAAGGTCCCCTTGATGAAGGTACTGTCCCCGGGCACCTTTCATGGTGCCCACTGCTCACCAAACAGAGGACACATTTGGTTGTGTGCACTGGGTGCAGTACCGTGGTGTGTCACATGTTACAACTAATAACTTTCACGAAGACGGCTACATTTATCCTTTCACGTCATTTATCAGACGCGCTTATCCAGAAGAGTTACAGGGACAGTCCCCCCTGGAGACACTCAGGACCAAGTGTTGTGCTCAGGGACACAACGGTAGTAAGTGGGGTAAGTGGGTAAGTTTTGTGGGTTCAAATGCTCAACCGCCAAGGTGCCACTGAGGTCCCCTTGATCAGGGTACCATCCCCACACACTGTTCCTGGTGCCTGTCATGGCCGCCCACTGGTGATGGTTAAGTGCAGCAGACGACAAAGACAATCCATTTCACTAACTTGTGATTTTGTGATATTCTGGTTCACAGGTGGGTGTGTTACGTACCATGCTGCTACCAATATGTCGCATCCTTATGAAAAATTTCATCTTAAAAATTATTCCTGAGTTAAGGGGTTGGGCAGTTTTAGATAGTTACACATTTATAGCAACACACATATTACAATCCGTCCTCACCGGGCTAGAGTGTGTGTGTTCGTATCTTATGTGGATGGGTTTAACTCAGGCGTCTTGGCGTCTCACCGGTCCGGAGAGAGACCAGGGTACAGACAGATCCGGAGTCAGCTGCCTCTGACTTCATCTAGGTCAGTCGAAGAGAGAGGAGTGTGTGTTGTTCCTGCAGGCCTGAGGGGACACAATCACACACAAACACTCCTCTCTCACATGAAGCCACCATCTGTGTTTGGAACGCTGGGTCAGATCCCCCCCGACGGCCACAGTAGCCAGTAAACATCAAGAGTGGCTTAAAGTTTTACTTCTCTGGGTTCCAGAGAGTTCCACTGTGACCTCGGTGGTGGTGGAAACGATGGAACGAGATCCAGGAACCAGACCAATAAGGACAAACCGAAACGATAGAAGGGCTGTCACTTCCCTCCACCTCTGACCTCATTTCCTGAATTTCACGGCAGGTTGGGTCTGAAGGCGGGGGATGTCTGTAGCCTCTGGGCTTCTCCTACAGAGATGGACGCCCCACTGACCCCCCATTTCGTGCAGCACATGACAGGCTGGACTGCTAATGCTGTGTGATGGACTGACAATGAGGCCGGCGCTGAAAAGAAGCGTTAATAACTGTCCCAATAAGCAGAAAAGCCAGAGGCTCATCTCATCTCCTCAGATCAGGTGGAAGCCGGTCAGCGTCATAAATCTGTGCTTTTGAAAACGGAACCCCCCACCGCCTCAGAGGACAGCTGAGATCTGAGGCTAAAAAACTGAAATGAACAACACTTTCTACTTTGACTTTACACCAGTAACACCACGGAACGAGTCCTTGCCACCGGTACCCACTCAAACTCAGATGGCCAGATGAGCAAAGATGCAACGAAGGCCTTGAAAGTATACAAGACGACTTGAGGACCGGTGTCCTGTCTTACGACCCATGGTTGGTGTGGTTTATGGGGACCTCCAGCACACACAGACAGAAATAAAGTCTTTTCCAGGCTCTCTCTCTCTTTCTCTCTCTCTCTCTATATATGTATGTATGTATGTATGTATGGGTGGTAGTAGCCTAGTGGGTAACACACTCGCCTGTGAACCAGAAGACCCGGGTTCAAATCCCGCTCACTACCATTGTGTCCCTGAGCAAGAAACTAAACCCTGAGTGTCTCCAGGGGGGACTGTCCCTGTAACTACTGATTGTAAGTCAGAGAAATGCCACTGATTGCAAGTCAGCGCGTTAGAAAATGACAGAAAAGACAGGATGAGTGTCAGAAAATGAGGGGTAAAAAGAATAAAAAAAATGGCTGAAAATTAAATTCCAATAATAAATCTGAGAAGGGGACGATCATTTGTTTTAGCAGCAAGTCACCAATTCCATTTGTCCTTTTTAGGCATGCTCGGGTATTTTTTTATTATCAATGAAAAAATTAATTATCCAGTGCTAAAATTATTATATGATATTTTAGTTTTATGTCTCTGACATTTTGGGTGTGTTCAGTAGACGTGTGTGAGTCCAGTCAAATCTCTTTTGTTGTCTTTTGTGCCCGAAAAACAGGAAATCTGAATCTGTCCCAAATCAAAACACTTGACATTTTCAGTCTCCTTAGGAGAGTTTGCAGAGTTTGGTCAAGAAATGATGACTTTTGTCAAAAAGTGGGGCTCATATGTTTATTTTTTATTGATTTTTGGACACACGGGACAGTTTTTTTAAACTCGGATGTGAAAACCCCCGTTTTTTAAATGGTCGAAGTGAAGAAGAGCACCGGAGGCAGAGAAGAATGGAAACACACTGCACGCCCGCCTTCACGTGAAGTCTCACTGAGACCAGAGACTTTAGTGTCCACCGCAAGTCAGGGCGAAATATGCCCACACCAACCGCCCATTGAACTGAGATATGATTAAAATGAGTTAATCATCGAAAAAAATGCAGGGGTGAAATTTAGTGCTCCGGCCAGAAGCGTATCAGTGGCACCAGATGCTGATTTTCATGACAAAGAGCAGCAGGACAGCGGGACAGCGCAGACGACCCTCTGTTGATCTAGCTCATTATTGTGCCATTGTCTCGTTCATGCAGTCTGACCAATAATCCAATAATCATGAAATATTGAGCAATTATTGGTACAAGCAGGCGTCTAATTAGCTGATTTAATGATTTAAATTGGTCTCTCTGTTGGCCACATGCTGTCAACTCACGTAAAAATCTGTAATTTAGACTGGCTGATGGG
This sequence comes from Denticeps clupeoides, assembly GCF_900700375.1. Lineage (NCBI taxonomy): Eukaryota > Metazoa > Chordata > Actinopteri > Clupeiformes > Denticipitidae > Denticeps > Denticeps clupeoides. The sequence continues at coordinate 19,137,291 of NC_041718.1, forward strand.
CCAGAGGGCTCAAAACACCAAGTCGGGAGAAGACAGCTGGTGAAGGAGTTTGATCACCACGTGTTAAATATTGGCCTCATTCAAGATCTTGAGGAATCTTTATTTATGATGATTATGCCTGATTTATTTTATTAGAATGATTATGCCTGTACACCAACACATTATTAAATAAATCCTTCAGAATCTGTCTCTTCGTGGTTGGTGTCAGGTACAGTAAAATCTGGCGAAACGGAGCAATAAAGCTGATGTTCTTCCAGATTTGGTCTTCTAAATATTCTTTCTGGGATCATGAGGTCTGCAAAACTGTTATTGTAGTCTTCTTCAGGACCAAGTGTCCTCCAATCCGTGGAGAGGGAGGAGGAGCTTCATTGCCATCTGGTGGCCACAGGACCTCCACGCACCACCATCTACACCTCTCTCTACACTGTATTAACTCCACCAGAAACATCACGGGATGCCGGGACATACACAAACGAACAGATGAGCAAAGGTGCAACAAAGGCCTTAAAAGTATACAAGATGAGACGAGGACTGGCGTCCGGTCTTCCAGCGGTGCCGTAAATTAAATTTAAATTAAAACAATAAATCAGAGATAGGGAGGGTCACTGTCTCCATCTAAATGGGAACATAGGATAATTTTATTCCATCAGGAACCCCATCATGAACCCCATCATTGTTCCTCTGTACCTCTTCTGTACAGGGTCCAGCAGGATGAAGAAGGAGGAGTTCAGGAACTCGACCTGCGTCATGAATTAATCTGCCCACATTAGTGACGTTGTCTCATCTTCTCATCGTCCACCCAGGATCTGGACTCACAGGTGCTTTGCATTCCCGTGAAGGAGGAAGCCTGTTCTGCTGACCTCTGACCCTCAGACAAAATGAATAAGTTGCTACCGGCTCAGGAGGCGGCCAAAATCTACCACACCAACTATGTGCGTAACGCGCGCGCCATCGGGGTCCTCTGGATCGTCTTCACCATCACCTTCGCAGTGCTGATCATGGTGGTCTTCATCCAGCCCTACTGGATCGGGGACAGTGTCAACACGCCGCAGGCCGGTTACTTTGGCCTCTTCCACTACTGCATTGGGAACGCGCTCACCTCCGAACTCACCTGCAAGGGCAGCGCGCTGGACTTCGGCTCCATCCCGTCCGGCGCCTTCAAGACGGCCATGTTCTTTGTGGGCATCTCCATGCTGCTGATAGTGGGCACCATCGTCAGCTTCAGCCTCTTCTTCTTCTGCAACTCCGGCAGCGTCTACAAGATCTGCGCCTGGATGCAGCTCGCGTCCTGTAAGTGTGTGACAAAGGAGTGTGTGTGTGTGCATGTGAGACCGAAGAATGTGTGTGTGTGTGTGTGTGTGTGTGTGTGTGTGTGTGAGCGAGACAGAAGAGAATTGGGATACAAAACATGTGCAGGACAGGAGTGTGTGTGGACTGAATACATGTGAGACAGGAGAGAATGTGTGTTTGTGAGACAGGTGTGTGTGTGTGTGTGTGTGTGTGTGTGTGAGGCAGGACAGCATTTTTGAAGCAGTATGGCATGTGTGTGTATGAGGCAGGTGTGTGTGATGTATAGTCTGGTCAGCTGCTCAGTTCTAATAGAACACTATTAGAATAATGGCAGATGCGTTGAAGGTTTGTGCAGGGTCTTCTGTGGAACGTTTTCGCAACGTTTCACCGCAGCTTTCTCTGGTGAATGTGATCCTCCAGTGAAAGTCGTCTGGTAACTCTATCCTGCAGCTATGATCAATAATAAACGACCTGCAGGTAGAACGGTGATCTCTCCTGAAACGGACACTCACGAGTGCCGCCCCGCCCCTCTGCAGCAGGATGCATGGTGATTGGCTGCCTGATCTACCCTGACGGGTGGGACTCTGAAGAGGTGAAGCGTATGTGTGGCCAGAGGACGGATAAATACACGCTGGGCAATTGCACCGTGCGCTGGGCCTACATCCTGGCCATCATCAGCATCCTCGACTCACTCAGCCTCTCCTTTCTGGCCTTCGTCCTCGGAAACCGACAGGACAAGCTGCTGCCCGATGACTTCGATGTGGGGGAGAAAGGTGAGGACATCTGGGCGCCCCCCAGAACCCCTCTGTGCTGCATTAGGAGGAGGAGCCTGGATGGAATTGTGTTTTAAATAGTTTACAACCCCCCTGATTTTCATATCTTGTTTCAGAAAAGGCCTGAGGCTCCCCTGACCTGATGAAGGCGCCGCATCAAAGCACCCATTCCTGATCACATGACCCTCACCTGTCAGGGAGAACCCATGGACCTCAGGGGTTCCAAAGGGGTTCTGATGGTTCCATTCTGGCAGGTTACTGGGGGGTATTTAGCCTACGGTTCTGCAGGACTACAGGATATTAGGTTGTTTATTAACACTTTAAAAACTTAATTTAATGAATTTCAAGTCATTTTTCTATTTTGTAATTATTTAACTTATACTAAAACAGGCCCACACTTCTTTGCATTTCCTCTGCAAGAATAACATTGTATATCCAGACATTTGATAAGATGTTAATGTTAATTAGCCAACATAAAGCAATTTTTTTGTTGTTACATTCTTTTTTTTTTTTTCGATTCAAACACTATCAACAAATAAAATTATATAAAAATGTGGTGCCAAGGGCAAACAAAGTGCTATTAGTGATGTGCTTGAGTGTCCTCCGTTGTCAGGTTCTTCTTCAGAAAGAAGATTCTGGCTACTTTTTGCCATTCAATTGGTATTTTAATAAAAAGATGACCAATAATTTCCTTTGCTTTGTTTCCTCATTACATTCTCTATATACACCTTATCAGGAAGCATCATTTTAGTCCTTTTATGATGCATCTTCAGTAAAGGTGACATATGGCTGATGATAAGTTGTCTAGTCTGATTTCGGTGAACTGGACAGTTTTCTGTCCTGATTCTGCAGTCACACAGCAGAGAAAAAAATTGGTTTTATCCTACATGGTATAAAACACATCTTGTGTATTGTTTCGTGCATTGAACAGACCCTCTCCCACCATTTGAAAATGTTTATTTTCAGCAAACAGAGAAAAAGGCTTTAGCTCTCAGCACAGCAAAAGACATTCAGAACCAAAGCTGACAGGAGAAGCTGCAGAGAGATGAAAGCAAAAAAAAATGTACACAGATCTGCATTCAAGCATATGAAATATAATAAGCGCTGAAGAAAAGGCCAAATATATATACGTGAGGATCCGCTCCACCATGCTACTTCATCACGAGAGTCCACCCCGAACAGGAAGTGTCCAGATACTGTATGTACGCTGTTGTCGGTCCCTTCCCTTCACTCGTAAGGCTTCTTTTTTTTTTACTTCTTATGACAATCATGTGAAAGAAAAGAGTTACATCGACTGAAATGAGCAGAGTGGTGACGGGTGCTGAAGGCTGAGAGGAGAAGAGGCCGAGGAACAGAACGAGAGCAAAGCGAATGCTGCTCAGTCCGGAGGTCTGCTGGACCAGAGCGGTCTGAGGCGAGGAGACCAGCTGCTAGGTGGCGAGGAAGGCGTGTCTCAGGCACTCGCCCGCCGTCGCCCTCTTTTCAGGGACCAAGTCCAGCATGGGCAGCAGGAAGCTGCTGAAGTTCTGCGCTTCGTCCTGTGGCCACTCGTACTTCTCCATGAGCACAGCAGGCAGACCCCATGGCTTCAACTTGGAGATGTGCCTCAGATCGCCTGACGCAGGAAAAAACCACACATCAGCATCTATGATGGTCAAGAAGTAGGCCTGAACCTTTCATTAGAACGTGTTACCTTTCTTTGTGAAGAGTTCCTTGGAATATTTGCCGCTAAGGATGAGCTTCCGGGGAATTTTGCCCAGCAGCTCAATGATCAGTGCAATGTGATCTGCAGGAGAGACCCAACAGGAAGAGAACATGCAGACGTGGAGGAAGATGCAACATTCTTACAATATTCAGAAGAAGTTCTCTGTGTACATGTGGGCATGGCCAGTATATAAAGCTGAGTAAGCAAGAGTGTCAGTGAAAGTGAAAGTGAAGTGATTGTAATTGTGAAACACTGCAGCACAGCACGTGGTGACACAACTAAATGTGTCCTCTGCATTTAACCATCACCCCTGGTGAGCAGTGGGCAGCCATGACAGGCGCCCGGGGAGCAGTGTGTGGGGACGGTGCTATGCTCCTTAGTGGCACCTTGGCGGTTCGGGATACGGGTCCGTTTCCTTACAGCCACCATAACCCACCACCACAACAGTATTCTGTTTTTTTTTTTTGCATGAATTTATTATTTTATTTCATTCTGGTCAGTTCTCTGTTCTTCCTCTAGCGATTAAGAGGTAGTTAAAGCAGCTTGAGATACTGTCCCACAAAAGGTTTCCACCTCTTATCTGGATGAGACATTGAGACATATTACATGTGATTTTGGGCCAAATAATAAATAAATATTGTTGTAAAAAAAAAAAGAAATGTGATTTTCAGTATGATGCTGATCATATTGTAAACATATCTAAACAGAGAAAAGTCAAAAAAGTCTTCATATTACCAGAAGTTTTACTGAATTATTGAGACAAATATCGATAATAGACTGATAATAACACTGATTTTATACATAATTGAATACAGCAAATAGTGAGGTTAAAACACCGAATCACTCTCTAAGACATGAAATATAGATTCTATAATGATGAAAGATGTGATCTGTAAATAGTTAAGTCTCCAGGGTAATTAGGGTGCACAGTCGAGCCATACGTTTTGAGAATGACACAAATGCTGGTTTTCACAAAGTTTGCTGCTGCAGTGTTTTTAGACCTTTTTGTTAGCTGTTTCTGTGGTGTATTGAAGTTTCAAAGGCTTTTATTGACAATTTCATCAAGTTTCTGCAAAGAGTCAATATTTGCATTGTAGACCTCTGCAAATCGCCCTGGCGTGCTGTCCATCAGCTTCTAGCTCCACCATGCTGGAAAAGGCATCGTTCTTCACCAAACTGGTCTTGGATGGTTAGGAGAAGTTGCTGTCGGAGGATGTTTTATGTACCATTTCTTTATTCATGGCTGTGTTCTTAGTTAAAATTGTGAGTGAGCCCACTCCCGTGGATGAGAAGCAGCCCCACACATGAATGGTCTCAGGATGCTTTACTGTTGGCACAAGACAGGTCTGATGATACTAGCGCTCACCTTTTCGAACAATCCGAAAGGGACTTCATCAGAGCAAATGACTTTACCCCAGTCCTCGGCAGTCCAATCCCTGCACATTTGGCAGAATATCAGTCTGTCCTTGATGTTTTTCTTGGAGAGAAGTAAATTCTTTGCTGCCCTTCTTGACACCAGGCTGTCCTCCATACGTCTTCGCCTCACTGTGGGTGCAGAAGCTCTCACACCTGCCTGCTATCATTCCTGAGCAAGCTGTGCACTGGTGGCACACCAATCCCACAGAGGAAGAACAATGGTCTCAAGCATCATCCTCCTTTTAAAGCATCCAGTCTGCTCTTCAAACTCAACCAGCATGACAGAATGATCTCCAGCCTTGTGCTCCTAAACACTCTTACTTGTGTAAATGAGGGGATCACAGAAATGATCCCAACAGGTCCTTTTGTGGCAGGGCTGAAATGCAGTGGAAATGTTTTTTGGGGATTAAGCTCATTTTCATGGCAAACAGGGATTTTGCAATCCATCTGATCTCTCTTCATAACATTCTGGAGTATTTGCAAATTGCCGAAATAAAAACGGAAGCAGCAAACTTTGTGAAAACCAGAATTTGTGTCATTCTCAAAAGTGGCCATGACTGCACTATGAAAATGACTCAATAAAAAAAGTGAACCTTCATCTCGTGAGTAGTCCTGTCCTGCATGTGGATCGAACAGATAATCTCCGGTGGCCAACTCGAACACCTGAAAAGAGGAACAGCATCATCATCATCATTCTGATCACTGCTGTGTATTTGAGAAATTTTACGTTCATGCGACACTCCTGCTGACCTACCATGCAGGCGGTGCTCCAAATGTCAGCGGGCGGGCCGTATCCAGCCCCGATCAGCACCTCCAGGGAGCGGTACTGCCGCGTCTGAATGTCATCTGTGAAGTGTCTGTGCTGCAGAGAGATCAGAAAGAATCAGAAAGATATATATATGTATGTGTGTGTGTGTGTGTGTGTGTGTGTGTGCACTGCATATATACAGTACAGGCCAAAAGTTTGGACACACCTTCTCTTTCAATGTGTTTTCTTTATTTTCATGACCATTTACGTTGGTAGATTCTCACTGAAGGCATCAAAACTATAAATGAACGCATGTGGATTTTTATACTTATGTCCAAAAAGTGGAGACCTGGCCTCCACAGTCACTGGACCTGAACCCAATCCAGATGGTAAGGGGGCCAAGAAGTGCTAAACACCTCTGGGAAATCTTTCAAGACCATTTCAGGCAATGAAGCTCATCGAGAGAATGCCAAGAGTGTGCAAAGCAGTAACCAGAGCAAAGAAACTAGAATATTTTTTTTTTGTTAATTACATAACTCCACATGTGTTCATTCATAGTTTTGATGCCTTCAGTGAGAATCTACCAACGTAAATGGTCATGAAAATAAAGAAAACACATTGAATGAGAAGGCGTGTCCAGACTTTTGGCCCGTACTGTGTATAAATCAGAACTGAATAATTCAGACATGCTCACTGTCATGCAGATGAATTGAAAGTGATACACTGCAGCACAGCACATGCTGACACAACAAAATGTGTCCTCTGCATTTAACCCTGCATCACCCTCAGTGAGCAGTGGGCAGCCATGTAAGGTGCCCGGGGAGCATTGTGTGGGGACGGTACCTTGATCGAGGGGACCTCAGTGGTGGTAAGGGATTTGAACCTGCAACCCTTCGGTTACAAGTCTGCGTCCTCACCCTCTAGGCCACCACTGTCACCAGTGGACCTGAAAACCAAGTTTCTCTTACCACCCAGCAGGCGTTGCCCAGGTCAGCGATCTTCACCTGGATCTTGTCTGCGTTTTCAGGCTGCAGGGGGGAGAAGAGGCTGGCAGCACCAAACCGAGCTAAGAGGGGATTAAATATTGTAAACTTCAAACACTAGATGGTGGGAACCACACACTCACACACAGCCTTAACATTATGACCACCGACAGGTGAACATTGCTGCTGACCAAGTCTTCCTGGAGACCGTTTCCCCAAATGGGGAACCAGAAATATGCACTTGTCACGATGGCTGGACGTGGCGAGAAAGAAGGACGCAAACACACGATGCCACGAGACAGGGGTTTAATACATGGTACAAACAATAACCTGATGGCAAACAGACACAACAAGGCAGCTTTATATTCATACACAGGTGATAACAATCAGGGAACATTACACAAGACTATCACAAAACTCCGGTCCGAACTTCGGACCCGGAGTAACCCCTGCCAGACCGGATCGTGACAGCACTGTTAAACTAAGGCATGTTGCAACTTCAAGGATAACACTATCGATAACTTGGTGCCAGACCCATCTCAACGGGGCCAGGGCTGTTTTGGCAGCCTGCTGAATAGTAGGTCATAGTGTTATGGCTGATGGGAATGGTTCATTGTCTGAGCTGAGGCCTGCGGGGTGTCCAAAGTGAAGCAGGACCTCACACTTCCTGTTTGCTGAATGCTACTGGTGACCAATGGCAGTTACCTTCTGTGTCGCTGGTTGTCATGGCGCCGTGGGGACTCCCCTGTTCTGAGTGTGACGACGTGCTGGTGTTGCAGGGCAGGTAGGGATTGGTGGGCTCCGTCTCCGTAGTGACAGCGCCGTCAGGATAGGGGTTCGGAGGCTCCTCCTCATCCTTGACACCAGATCTGCGATGCCGGGATTGGCTGCTGTCCTCGGAGTCGTGCTCCTCACAGCTCTGGTGGCCATTACTGGTCTCCTCCGCAACACAATCCAACGCATGAGCTGAGAGAGGAGACAAGAAATGTGGGTGTGATCTAGTAGCTGTGATGGTAGTAGTATGGTGATAAATGTTTTCTAGAATATGGCAGGCATTAATCAATGTATTATAGCGCTAACTCTCATTGTGGCTGCGAAAGCCACAGCACGAATGAAAATGCCGAATGAAAAGCTGTAAATGTGAAGTAAGTGAAGCACCGATGCAAGAATACGTTTATTAATGCCTGTCATAATGAGTCACATTATTCACTGTGATGTATTTATGTAAGGGATAATGGACACTGTATTAAAATATCAAATATTATGTGCAATATACAATATTTGATATATGAACACAGTGGCCATAACTTCCGGTGAGTAACTTCCATTGTGGCCTTTGCATTTGTATTGACCCTTCTGGGCCACCGTATAGTAGCCTAGTGGGTAAAACAGTATAAACCAGAAGACCCCACTTACTACCGTTGTGTCCCTGAGCAAGACATTTAACCCTGAGTGTCTCCATGGGGGACTGTCCCTGAAACTACTGATTGTAAGGTGCTCTGGATATGCTGTGAATATCAATGTAAATCTTGTAGGACTAAGTTATGCTGTTTCAAAGCAGCTCCTCACCTCCAGCCTCCTCATGGTCCTTCTGCAGGTCAGACTGACCTGAGGGGGAGCTCTCATCTTCCTCATCCTCCTCCCCCTCTTCCGGCTGAAGCTCCTTCATCTCCAGCAGTCGTTTCTCCAGAAGCTCCGTCTGCCGTCTCTGCTTCTTCCTCAGTTTCTTCTTTTGGTTCTTGGACATCTTCGATACCTGTGGATAAACGAAGGCGTTGAAGGAGGCAGGACGTTTCCTCCATTCCTGGCGCGCCACCAAAATTCACCCGAACCAACCTGTTTCTGATGGGGTGCAGAACTCGCTGTCCAAAGAGAGGAGAGAGAGAAGAACGCAGTCAATCACTTGACCTGACAAACATTCAGGCGAGGAGGGGGACGTCCCCCACCCGTCTGCAGTCGGCCCAGCATGAGTCATCACCACCCACGTCGCATTACATAACGGGTCTTCGCGTTGAAACCTCAGACGTCTCGGCGGCACAGCACATCGCGGCCGATGCTTGGAAATCACCGCTTCACCATTTTATCCAGATAAATGATCTGGTTATGCAATCAGCATTTTGCCGTGATATCTTTCAGTTCATTGATCAAATTGAACATTATTGTTTTTCTGGTGATGGTTTTTGTTTTGATCAGTACAAAATTGATCATTAAAAAAAACATATTTTTACTATCAATAATTAATAATCCAGATTGTAAGAAAAGTAAAAGTAAGAAAAATAAAACAAACAGGTACTGTAGTAAGAAAATAACTAAGGATAAAATAAGGATTTTCGTGGGTTGATACGGTTCCGTTTTATTTTCACCTGCCGAGCTGGAGGGGGGCGGAGCTCCACTTCGCTGCCACTCTGTCGCCTCGGCGGCGAGTCTCTTGACATACGATTCGTTGACGCCCATCAAAATGTTCTCCGGCTTTATGTCTGTGTGGATGATCTTGCACTTGGTGTGCAGGTAGTCGAGGCCTTGAAGAACCTGTGGACAGAGGGATGAGGGGAAGAAAGAAACTTGATTGTCAATAATTATTCTGAAGGAAGACTCTGCTTTTGATTACCTGACGTATGATGCTCTTCACGCAGGGCAGTGGCAGGCCCTGGTAGCTGGACTTGATGATCCACTTGAGAAGGTGGTGGCCAAGCACCTCGAACACCATGCACACGTCTGACAGACAAGTCAAGGTCAGATGGAAGAAAATGAGATGTGCCGTGAAGTCTGATCGTCCCATCCTGCATGTGGCTGTTAGCATCAGAAGACATGACAGCATGACAATTAGCATGAGCAGAGGTGCCACTTGAGGATACGAGTGCCGTTCACGCCAGAGATCCGGAAGTCGTCCAGCAACTGCACAACCCTCTCCCTGTTGGTGTCATGTTGGTCTGTGTTCCTGACCTGGAACAGAAGGAAGCCTCCATCAGCATGAAATGGACAAATCGGTGTCTTAAGACTGTTGAGGTGTCATATAAGCCTCACTGACTGATCGCAGAAGCTTTATCTCGTCCAGTGCTGTTTCGGTGTAATGCTCGGCGCTCTTCACCACCTTCATTGCAACAAAACGTTTGCACCTTGAACAACACAAAAAAGGGTATTGCTCAAGAGAAACTTCCAGCTGACAACGCTCCAACAGGAAACCAGAGTCTTACTGAATGTCCCACGCCAGCCAGACGGTGGAGAAATGGCCCCAGCCCAGCTTACGGATCACGTGGTACCGCCCGTTGAACAGGTCGCCAATCTTCACGTGGTGATATCCGCCTGGAGAGAGGCAACGCCAGCGGCTTTACTCACCCTGACGCGGGACCGTCCACGCCGGGTCCTGTTCACGCCGCACTTACCCTTGCAGTAATCGTTCGGGTCCTCCTGCTCCTCGTCGTCTGAGCCCATGACCTCCTCGTTCTGCTCCTGGAGGGCGGGGTCCGTCTGCAGGGAGGCATTTTTGAGGTGGGGGTCTGGCCTGTGGATCACAGGCAGGGATTGGCTAATTAGTGATGGCCCCCTGATGCACATTAGCTGGATCACTTCAGGGAGAACCCCCCCCCCGCGTCAATAATTTCTCTCATAATTCCCATCCGGAAATTCACAGAACAAATAAGGACCTAAATCAAACGAATCGCTAAAGCAGCACCGCGGAAATGAAGGCAGTAAATCAGCAGAGGCGAGGCGGCAGATTCCCGATGAGGATTAGCTGCCTTTTGAAGATTACTGTATCGTCCATAAACAGCTTCTGCTGGGAGCAGCAATGAACTACTTACGGGCAGGGAACAGAGTGTGATGATGCCTGTTTGAGGGTCTATTTTCAGAGGGATGAGTGACAGATGGGCTCATGTCTTTATATTTACACCGGCACTGCCCTCAGTGTCAATTTCTACTCTTCTGCCTCTTCGAAATGAACACATCACACACGCAAATCCTGTTGTAGTAAAACCAGTGGCATGTTGGCCGCTACGCTATTTCAGACCAAAAATCCATACAAATGTCCTTTCAAATATCCACTCATCATCCCACAATTCCTGTTGATGACTAGAAGCCAAGAAAATGGAACACGGCTACATTGGACTGCAGTCATGTCAAGTGCAAAGCCAAGCCATTGACACTAGTCCCCACGGTAATATCAAGCCATCAAAGGAACAGCAACGAACAAAACGAAATTTAATTTAGACATTATGACGGATCCCAGTCACACCAACCACTTTCAAGTACTTAAGCAAAGGTATTATATACAGTACAGGCCAAAAGTTTGGACACACCTTCTCATTCAACGTGTTTTCTTTATTTTCCTGACCATTTACATTTGTAGATTCTCACTGAAGGCATCAAAACTATGAATGAACACATGTGGAGTTATGTACTTAACAAAAAGTGGAGACCTGACCTCCACAGTCACCGGACCTGAACCCAATACAGATGGTTTGGGGTGAGCTGGACCCCAACAAGTGCTAAACACCTCTGGGAACTCCTTCAAGACTGTTGGAGAAGCATTTCAAGTGATGACCTCTTGAAGCTCATTGAGAGAATGCCAAGAGTGTGCAAAGCAGGAATCAGAGCAAAGAAACTAGAATATAAAACATGTTTTCACTTATTTCACCTTTTTTTGTTAAGTACAGAACTCCACATGTGTTCATTCATAGTTTTGATACCTTCACTGAGAATCTACCAACGTAAATGGTCATGAAAATAAAGAAAACACATTGGATGAGAAGGTGTCCAAACTTTTGGCCTGTTCTGTGTATCACAGCAGATGTATTCCAAAAATATTCTCCTCTTTTCAACACTGCCTTGAAAAAAACAGACTGAATACCGAACACTTCATTTTTGTACATTTCAGCATTGCATGTATTCATTTACATTTATGACATTTGGAAGACACTCAGATGTCTATCATTGGTTTTGCAGTCAAATTTCAGGCTTGCTAACCTTTTAAGTGAAGTGATTGTCACATGTGATACACAGCAGCACAGCACAGGAAATTTGTCCTCTGCATTTAACCATCACCCTTGGTGAGCAGTGGGCAGCCATGACAGGCCCCCGGGGAGCAGTGTGGGGGGACGGTGCTTTGCGCAGTGGCACCTTGGCGGATCGGGATTCGAACCGGCAACCTTCTGATTACGGGGCCGCTTCCTTAACCGCTAGGCCACCACTGCCCCACCTGGGAACCTGGGGGGAGCATGACATCTTTCGATGATTGAATGGCAACAGCAATATATGTAGTATATTCAATTTCAAAAGGATTTTGTGCATTTCACCCGTCAGCCTCCACTCTGAGAAACAGGACTACTGAGCGTCTTATGTAAAACGTAGCCGGGACATAAAAAAAATGTGTCTGTTAAATAACATCAGCAGCCAAGACACCACAGAGAGAAAAGATTAGCCTCAAAAAAGGTAGTACGAATACGTAAGAATGGAGAATTTTCCTTCTGCCTCAGCAGGCCTGCTGAAGGTTTCGCGATCCGATGCTCCTCAGCTCTTCAGGACCCCGGCAAGTGGGGACGCTGAAGGTGTCTGGGTTCCCACCACGCACTCAGACTGCAGCCAGGGCTGGACGTCCCTCTGGACGAGGATGAGAGCGTGGGACTCAACCTCAGTGAGAAGCGGCCGATGTTTGTACGGGTGAAGACGAAGAAACGCCGCCGTTCTCCCATCAGTCAGATCAGCACCGCTGTGGAGGAGGTTTCTATTTCGAATGGACGACCATAGCAACGAGCTGCTGCCGATCCTCACATCAGCTGCTTTCACATGCGTCAGAGTCGGACCACACACACACACACACACACACACACACACACACACAGTCTTGTAGTCAAGAACAAGTGTGCGGCTCAGAAAGGGTTCCAGTACAACCCCAGACAGACAACGGCGCTCCAAGAATTTCACAAACCCACTCACAGCAAGGCATTCACACGCTCTCTGTCATGCACACACACACACACACACACACACACACACACACAGTGCGAGACACACTTCAAACTCCCTCAGACTCCCCAAGGCAGAACCCAATCAGTCTGCAGAGCTTCTGAGAGCTGCTTCTTCTCCCAGACGCACATACATGAAAAAAATATGTCTTTAAAAAAAACCACATGAAATATTTGGTGCATGATGATGATGATGATGGTGATGATGATGCTCCTTGGTGTTTGGTGAGCGGAGCAGATGAAAGCGACAGCAACAGTCGAGCAGCATATGGCAGGTTCTGCAGGACCAACGCGGCGATTCATCACGGGGATCAAAGGATATCAAAGGCGTTCAGGTCCAGACAACGCACCCCGACATCAGGACCCAGGGGGTGAGGAGCAAAGTTTGTCCCCACTGCTCACCCCCCTCCCCTTCCTCTCATCTTCATCCGCCATTCAGGCGCCGGCCGGTTTCTCCAACCCGCAACTTTATGAAGATGAAAATCTGTCTCCTAAACTCCCATTAACAAACAGCAACTGTGTCCAGCAGGATGAAGGCGTGAAAATGAAGACCCGCCCACGTCTCTGGGTCCACCAGCACCAGACCCGGGGTCACCGGTCGATGAGGATGAGGATGTGGCCAGGAATGGAAATTCAAGATCGACATCGTGAAGGACGCTTGTACGGAGATGAATTGTCCCACCGCGGAGCGTCTTACCTGCAGGACGCCCGGATGCCCATCAGTGTCGTTGTCAGGAGGCGGTCAGTTCGGCCCACGGCCATGAACCAGAGGCAGGCGGGCAGGCGGGCAGACAGGCAGGGGCTGCTTCATCTCTCCCTCCTCTGCCCTCGCTCTCTCTCTCTCTCTCTCTCGCTCTCTCTCTCTCTGAAAGCTCCGCTCTGCTGCCGTCACGCACAAGCCCCACCCCTCCTGCACCGGCTCTGAGCTCTGATTGGCCGCAGTACTCCAGAACTGCATTGCAGGTAAAAAACACAGCCCCCCCCCATCTTCTTTTTGAAAACTCGACTCACTGCACACACACGCGCACACACACACACACACCTTCCTCTTTGTGTGCTGAGGCATTCAAGGCGTCACTTCACTCAGCATCACGTCCTGTCAGCAGCTTCATTATTGCCTGCAGGTGACCCTCAACGTAATACACACACACACACACACACACACACACACACACAATCACATTCACCAACACACACTGCAACACACACCACAACACACACACACACACACACACACACAATCACATTCACCAACACACACTGCAACACACACACACACACACACACACACACACACACACACACACACACACAATCACATTCACCAACACACACCACAACACACACACACAATCACATTCACAAACACACACTCAAACAAACAACCAACAAGCACACACACATTCACCACCACACACTGCAACACACACACACCACACACACATTCACCAACACACACTGCAACACGCACACACACACATTCACCAGCACACACCACAACACACACACACGCGCATTCACCAACACACACTGACAAATTCACCAACAAGCACACACACACATTCACCAGCACACACTCACCAACACACACACATTCACTAACACACACACACACACACACACACACACACATTCACCAGCACATACTCACCAACACACACACATTCACACTCGCAGCAGGAAAGACAGACTTTACTCCGCCCTGTTGTGTGCATGTTGAACCGTCATCATGAACAGCGTATTTGCATTAAAAGGATGGTAAAAGCGAGACTTGTCTTAATAAGACGGTCATGTTGGTGCAGGATGAATAAGAGGATTCAGAGTGGACCGTGCGTGTAAATAGACTCTGTATCTCCACAGCACCAGCTCCCACTCAGAAGAGAGAAAATCCGTCCTCCTACTCAGAGAGGCATGTTGGATTCTGGGCTAAATATCTCACATGAACAAGGCCGATGTGTCCTCAGCGGTGTCCTGGCGTCCCCTGGTGAGCCAGCAGGAGAAGTCTGAACTGTAAACCACAGCATCCTCGTAACGAATTTACAAAGGACCGACTCCGCTGGCCGAGGTCACGTTTCCACGCGTCTGATCCATGCCACACGCACTGTGGCAGAACCGGAAGTGAGAACGACGCCTCTGTACCTGTCCTGACTTTCTGAGGGTGAAGACACAGAATCAGGAGCCACACGCCCAACATCAGTCACGTGTGTGTGTGTGTGTGTGTGGGGCCCACAGTATAAAATGCAGCGGCTGCACTGTTATGTAACCACCGCCAGTCACATCCACACTCACTCAGTGGACAGATAAGGAGACGTATAGGTGTGGACACACACACACACACACAGGCACACACACGCAGCATTACAACCCAATGAGGTCGGCTGCCCGTCTCGATCCAGATCTGTTTAAGAGACCAACTTCAGACTGCAGTATGAATTAAACTCTGAGGTCAACCATGCTGTGTGTGTGTGTGTGTGTGTGTGTGTGTGTTCAGTTTGGATGGACGCTACAGTGAAATATTGATGAAATCTGCAGCTGCATGTCCCTCACGTGAAGCCATACAGCGAAAAAGTCTAACTGGACTACGGAATTCCGGGAACAGTTCCTCCGTACTGCGTCCTGCTGCATCCTGCCTTCCTCCTCCTCCTCATCCTCAGCCCCCAGACCCGGCATCCACTCACTTGCACCTCAGGCTGCTGGTCAACTTCGCCACAGCGCTGTTGAGGGACTCGATCCAGTCCAGGAGCCACATCTGGCGCTCCGCTCGCCGTCCCGGGTTCCGTCCTTGTCCTCGTCCTCGCCGCCCAAGTGCTACTTCAGCACCACAGAGCACTCACAAGCAGGGAGGCAGAGAGAAGAAACCAGAGAAGGAGGGGGAGGAAGAGTAGGACGGAGGAATCTCAGGGCTGCAGCTCAGCAGAGGGAGACAAAGACTGAGACAAACACGCAGACAAGAAACTAAAAGAAACTCAACACTCATGTACACGAGAAAAACAAAAGGAGAAAAATCTGATTTCTGCTTTGGCCTCTGATTCATCTCTTGACTTATTCCTGTAACGTCTTTGCATTCCCCTGCTCATTATGATGGGAGTGGACGTCTTTCTTCTTCCTGGTGAAATCCTGCCCCTGGATCCAATAGCGGGACGGGACCACAGCTGAACAAAATATCACCAACCTGGGCTTCATTTAGTGTAGTCAGCATTTTTATATTTACATTTACATTTAATGCATTTGGCATTACTTACAACGTGCTTCCATGTTACCATCGATGAAGTAATCAGTTCTGGTTCACTAGGACAACAACAACAACATTTATTTCTTATATAGCCATACAGTACGTCTCAATGGGCTTTGACAGGCCCTACAGTTGACACCCCCCACACTTGACCCTTCTGCACACAATGGAAAAACTCCACACAAAAAAAAAAACTCTAGGAGAGAGAAAAAAAGAAAGAAAGGAAGAAACGTTGGGAAGGAGTGATACAGAGAGGGACCCCCTAGAGTGGACCTGCAAATGGTAGGACCCCCTAACCATGAATACAATCTTTTTATTCACTGCTAGATATCATTCATGCTCATGCTCAAATTCATGCTCATTGCTCTTTTTTTTTTTTGGGGGGGGGGGGGGGGGGGGGGGGGGGGGGGGGGTGTCTTCTGCTCCATTGAAGTTCATGGCTCCTCAGGGGTCATTCTGCCATCTCTATGGGACCATTGCTAAACAGACGTCCAAACGCTCGCCGTCTCTCAGTTCTGGCTCCACCTGCTGGAATATATCCGTCATTCGCTGAAGTGCAGAACTCCGGGCCCCTCCGCTCAATCAATGTCCCCGCACCCACCCAGAGTCCACAATTTCCTCAATTTCCATTGCCGCTTCATCCTAAGCAAGGTGATTAAAGACCAACACTAAAAATAATCAGCTTTTATTTATTTAGAGGTATTTACAGGATGTTTAACAGAAACTGACAGATTAGAAGGAAAAAAAAAAAAAAAAAAAAAAAGTAAAATGGTGGTCTGTCATTTTTACAACAAATCCATAAAAAAAAAAAGAGGGTTGGAATTGATATTTTGTTGCACCAGCCACTGTAACATAAATATTGCTTTAAAGAATGAAAATGTAACACAGACAGGCAGAACACCGGCAGAAGACAGCGGGCGCGTGTAAGAAAGTTCCGAGTTCAGTCACAACGTTCCCCTGCAGGCCTGGATTCTCCGCTTTGTCCCCACCACCCCGACACCCGCGCTCATCGATTCTTCAGTCCAGCACGTCAGGTCCACACACGTGGGTGAAGTTCACATTCAACAACCAACCTGAAGACATGATTTCATATTTACAACAGCATTTTTTAAGTGGAACACAGTTCATGTATATGTATGTATATTCTTATTTAACAAAAAAAAAAAAAAAAAAGACTAAGCCACAGACATAAATCCAACACTGTACACAATTTCAGCCAGCAGCTCCGTTGGGTTCTGGGGTCAAAGCCGGAATCGGAGCGCGTTGTCTTTCTCATTGTCTTTCATCCAATCAGCTGAGGAAAGACCAGCAGGCACTTGGGTATCCGGTTTTCTGATTGGTCAGTTTCTGTATTGCATCGTCGAGTTCGGCGTGGGTCACACGCAGCCGCCTCACGACTCCATCTCCTCCCCGTCAAACGGCATCGGAACGAAACTCTGCACCTCCTCGTGGGTCAATCCTGCAACGCGAGTCCAAATTTACAGACTGCACTGGGCTGTTGGGACATTTCATTTCGAACTCACTTTTCCACTCTTCGATCTCCAGTTCGCGGCTCTCGAAGCTCTGGTCGTACGGTTCGGCCTCCGGCTCGTCGTCCGGGTCGTGGTACTGAGCGAAGTACGAGTGCGCCAGCGCCTCGGCCGCGGTGATGCGCTTGTCTGTGTCCAGAACCAGCATCTTCTCCAACAGGTCAACAGCTGAGTGGAAGGAAGACACACACACACACACACACACACACACACTGTTGCAAGCAATGAATTAAAATGTAGAATGTAGAAGAATGCAGTATAGCTGCATTACCTAACGGGTTTGCACCGATGAAGACATCGGTGAAGTTCCTCTTGGGCATGTGGGGGAGGGAGTTGATGTAGTTTCTGGCCTGAGTTAAAACAAACAAACAAACAAACAAATAAAAACAAACAAACAAACAAACAAACAAACAAATATTTATTAAAAGGTGACTGGGTGAAGAAGATTTTACAAGCAGCCCAAAGCATGATGGGTAAAAGCTCTCACATTGACAGGGCATTAGTCCTGCTGTTCATCCTGAAACTTTATTAGCAACAGAAAAAAAAATATATATATATATATATATATATATATATATATATATATATATATATATATATATATATATATATATATATATATATATATATATATATTTTTTTTTTTTGATGCCATAGGTTTGCTCACCTCATGACTCGGCATCCTGCTCACTAAGGAGGCTGGCGGGGTTCCCGTTAGACGCATGATCTGTTGAAGCTGGTTTATATCTTAGGCGCTCGAGTCAAGGGATGTTAAACTCTTCCTCCACCTAAACTCTTACTAGGTGGAGTTCGGTGTAAATCCTGGCCGCATGCTGTGGAACTGTGAAATTAGTGCGGATGAAAACGTTCAGGAGGTGGAGAGGGGACATCCAAAAATGGTGTAGAAGGGACAGAAAAAAATGTAATTTCATTTGCATCAGTATCATTATTATCGTCAGTGTCTTCACATGGCTCCATCATCTACAGGGGCAGTGGTGGCCTAGCGGTTAAGGAAGCGGCCCCATAATCAGAAGGTTGCCGGTTCAAATCCCGATCCGCCAAGGTCCCCACACACTGCTCCCCGGGTGACCTGTCATGGTGTCCACTGCTCACTCAGGGTGATGGGTTAAATGCAGAGGACAAATTTCACTGTGTGCACCATTTGCTGTGCTGCTGTGTATCACATGTGACAATTACTTCACTTCAGTACAGAACACAGCACAACACACTAGTGGAACATGTACAAAAAAAGTAATGTTAGCCATTTAACTATTAATTTCGATAAATCACAATAACAGCTAGCGGGCAATAGCAGTAAATAAAGCGATGTTAAAATATTTGCCATACCTTAGTTCAAAATTTGCACTGTTAACCTCAAAATTGTCATTTTATGTTACTATTGGCGATCAAAATGGTATTATAGTATTACGCTATTGTTCATACTGTTATTGTTATTACAAATATTATTGTTTAATACCAACTATAACTGTATCTTCATAGACAATTCTTTGGACTAATTATTACCAACCCGTCTCTGAGATCTACTCCATGCTCGCTCTGCCCTGAAAGTGGGTCATTCCTGACTCGTTCCTTAAACTTTCTCCCTTTTATTGTGCAGAGCCAAAAGTGGAAGTGAAGGGATTCATTGTGGAAACACTTCAGGACAGCACACAGTGACAAAATGAAATGTGTCCTCTGGATTTAACCATTTAAGTGAGCAGCCATGAAAGGATAGACTCTCTTGTCTATCTTGAACAGGCTTGGAATTCAGGGCTCAGCATGGCAGTGGTTTGCTTGATGAGTGATCTTACCAAGAGACTTGGAAAGGATCGACCTTTGCCTCACGTAGAGTCTCCACTGGTGTCCCTCAAGGCTCAGTACTAGGTTCTCTCCTATTCTCCCTCTACACGAGATCACTTGGTGAGGTCATTTCCTTAGATGGATTATCCTACCACTGCTATTCCGATGACACACAACTCACATTCTCTTTTCCTCCCTCTGATCTACATGCTGCTTCCAAAATCTCTGCATGTCCAACTGACATTTACCTGGATTTACCTCACAGCGCTCTCCTCCTACAACAGCCCGCAACCTTGGAGTAACAATAGACAACCAACTCTCCTTCTCGACTCACATCAGCAATCTTTCCCACTCCGGTAGATTCCTTCTCTATAATATAAGACAAGTCTGTCCTTATCTGTCAACACAGGGCACCCAGATACTGGTCTCACGATTACTGTAACTCCCTTCTAGCTGGTCTACCTCTATGTACCATCCAACCTCTAAAACTAATACAAAATGCAGCAGCACGACTGATCTTCAACCTTCCCAAGTTCTCGCACACCGCCCCTCTGCTACGTTCCCTCCACTGGCTCCCAGAAGCTGCAGGTTCAGGTTCAGGTTCAAAATACTGATGCTGGCCTACAAAGCCAGACATGGAGTAGCACCATCCTACCTCACAGCCCTTATTACACCTCGCACTGCACCTCGTATACTCCGAGCCTCCAGTACTGCTCGCCTGGTCCCTCCATCTCTGAAGGTAAAAGGAAGATGCTCATCTAGACTCTTCTCCGTCTTGGCCCCTCGGTGGTGGAATGAACTTCCAGCTCAGTCACTGAGCACCTTCACACGGCATATCAAGACCTTCCTCTTTAGAGAATATTTAGATGAACTTGTAACCTTCTTATTGTCTGACTTCTGTATAGAACTGATCACTTCATCCATGGTAACATGGAAGCATGAAAACATGGAAGCATGTTGTAAGTCGCTCTGGATGAGCGCACCTGCCAAATGCCATAAATGTAAATATGTAAATGAAAGGCGCCCAGGGAGCAGTGTGTGGGGATGGTGCCCTGATCAAGGGGACCTCAGTGGAACCGTGGCAACTCGGGAATCAAACCTGCAACCTTCCGATTGCGGGTCCGTTTCCTTACCGCTGGGCCACTCCTGGCACAAAAACTAAATTGTTGATCCTTTTTTAGTGGGTATCAGTACTGAATTGCGGAGTTAAGGATACGGTCAGTGCCGGGAAACAGAGTCCGTCCAGTCAGCAACTCGGCCATGATGCAGCCCACAGACCAGATGTCCACTGGAGCCAAAAAAGAAAAGAAAAAAGAAATCCATTAAAAAGATTTGCAGCAGAAGTTGGGCACGCCCCAGGCCGCCGCCAATCATCTCTACCGGTCATGTTGTAGTGCATCCAGTTGAGCATGATCTCCGGGGCGCGGTACCAGCGCGTGGCGACGTAGCCGGTCATCTCATCGTCGGTGTGGCGCGCCAGGCCAAAGTCCAGAATCTGAGTCGGACAGGAGACAGGTTACGGTCACCTCCCGCCAGCCATTTCGCGACCAGGCAGGCCACCGCCGCCGCTCACCTTCAGCTCGCAGTCCTCGTTCACCGCCAGGTTACTGGGCTTCAGGTCCTGCGGGGCGCAAGAAAAAAAAATAAAAATTTTTTTACCTTCTACAGCGGGAAACATCCGCACCGGTCAAAACAACCACGTACCCTGTGGATGATGTCCGCTGAGTGGATGTACTGCAAGAAAAAAGCGGACAAGAGACATGTTACCAAACAGCTGAATCGACGAAGATAAATGAAGCATCGCGGCTAATGAAGGTCTGACCTTTAACCCCCGAAGGATCTGGTAAATGAGGAACTGGACGTGGTCGTCCGTCAGCTTCTGGCACTTGACAATGTTGTTGAGGTCGGCGCCCATCAAATGAGTCACCAGGTACCTGCAGGACGGCCACGGGTCAAAATGACCAAAATTATAACCCCAGACAAGTCAAGACAGATGCATGCTGGGTAATGATGGTCTACCCACCAGCAGGGCAGCAGCAAGGTATTAAGAGCACCAGGACAACGATGCTTTAAATTCAGGGTTGAGGGTCGATTTTAGGGACACACTGGTAATTAACTGGGGTAAAAAGCGTTTTTGCAGAAAAAATAAAATGAACCCTCTGGTTCTTCAGAGTGTCGCGTGACAGAACTAAATAAATAAATAAATAAATAAATACATGTGTGCTAATTTTTACATCCAATCACTGTTTGGAGGCCATGACGGTCGGTGGAGATAATGTTCTAGGGGAGGGGTATGAAATTCTCTGGGCGGGAAAAGCATGAGAAACGGGAGGTCATAAGGGGACAAATTCCAGGTCCGAACATCTGAGCTGCTGCTCAAAATCATCCCCTTATATCGTTGGATCTGTTTTTTTGATAAAACCCAGAGGATGTAAATAAGCAGTCACACACACCGCACCCCGACTCATCACTGAATTCAGCTGAACGTGGGTGTGTGTGTGTGTGTGTGTGAGAGAGAGACCAACCCAAGCCACAATCCTTACAGCTAAGCTCTGAAAACACATGGCGGGACCCAACGAAGCCTGCAAATAGAGCCTCACGCAGGTAAACATCAGCTGAAACAGAACCCCGGCGGGGTCCTACTCACACGTCGCTGAACTCCTCCAGGCTTGTGGCGGGCGTGAAAACGTCCAGCAGACCAATCACCTGAAACACAGCCATCGAGACAATGAGGCGAGGTCGTGTGACGTTTCCCATTTCCGTCTCGTTCATGACTTATTCAGTCGGTTCTGACCATGATATTCTGATGGCCGACGGTGGGAACCCCAGCCCATCAAGCCAAGACAAATCGTGGTTTTTAATAATTAACATTAATCGTCACACCACATCCATCAGAGAAACCCCGGGAGAACGTTAACGTCAGGCAGCCAGCAGGTGGAGAAGCACGAACCAAACTTACATTCTCGTGCTTCATGTGTTTCAGGAGCCGCAGTTCTCGGTACGTGCGCTTAGCATGGATGATGGACTGGAACGGCCTGGACAGCTTCTTCACCGCAACCTTCAGGCCTGACCTCGTGTCGTAGGCCGAGCTGTGGAGCACAACGGGCTTCAGCGTCTGGGTCCACGTGAAACCGAAACGGGCGGAACTAGTACTGTGCGGTATAAACGGTATGAGATATAAACTTGATTTTAGGGCTGCAACTATCAAATATATTTGGAATCGAGTATTCTGTCGATTTTTAATCGATTAATCGGATAAGTCATACTTTTGAGTTTTTAAACAACTCTATCAATAGTGTGTTATGCAACATGAAAATCCTCTTAAAATGAGCAAGCAATTGGCTGTTACTCTTCACAAAAAAACACTTTTATTAGACCAAAGATTAAAACCTTTGGGTTACTGGCTCTAGAATTAAGCCCATTTAAATCCATCTTTCTCTGAATGTACATGGTGTGCATGGAAAAAACTATGAAATTCACAAACATAGGGTAGCCTATTTGTCCTTAGTTTTATTTTAATAAATAAAACTAGAGGTGTACCCCCTGCTATAACCCATCTGAGAATAACGAAAAATAAAAAGTAAAAAAGGTACAAAATAGTAAAAAGAAAATATAAATAAACAATTCAAGCATTACTAGTAATCCAATTTAAACAATACAGTTCATTTTCCAGTGAATCTAGATGACTTAGGTAGGTGGAATGTTTGTATTTGTGCAATGTGCAAAATAGAGAGAGAGAGAATTTGTCTTAGTGCATGTGTGTGCAATGCATGTGCAATGCATGTGCAAGCCTGCGCCGCTGTGATGTACAACAAATGCTATAAACTCACCCAAAAGTAAATCTATATGCTAATGAATGTAGATTTGTCCATCTGTTGCATTTACTATTACTACCTTATGTATGGGGAAGGCGTGTTTTGAGATGTAACCTATCAGTGTGTGTGTACGTGCTCTCTTGCTACTTATCATGCTTCGTCACTATCGACTCATAACACAAATAATTACAATAATGTACGTTCTAAGAAGCGCTAATGTTAGTTAGCAATCATAAAAATACGATACCTTGTAGAAGCTCCGAGTCCGCTCGGAGAAGTGCGGTAACGTGAGGATTTGTTCGGTTAAGGTGCTGTAGCATTGACAAAGTACTTTTATGGTAGGCCAAGTCCGTTTTACGGTGTATACACAGCACTACGTTGTATACACTGGTCCCACACTTTAGACATTTTATGCCTTTTACGCGCACCAGTATCTTCATTTTCCGCCATTGCCATGGAGCTCAAAATAAAGCGCGCCTCCTTAAATCTTGCGCTTCCTTAAAAATGCGCTTCAGTTAAAACAGTCCGTGTAGAACAATGATTCCGGTGCTGCGCAGCTCCGCACTGCGTAGCTCCGAATTAAAACGAAGGCTCGAGGCAAAGGATTTTCCTCGAACATTTTTTGTAATCGAATCATTCGAGTTATTCGAATAATCGTTTCAGCCCTACTTGATTTTGATTATACCGGCCGGCCACAGAAATACCATGCCTACTTAGAGCACGAGAGCACGAGAGCACAGAGAACACGTGTATAAAGTGAAAAGTCAAGTGATTGTTCAGCAGCACAGCACACGGTGCAAATAGTAAAATTTGCAGTGTGTGGGGACGATGCTTTGCTCAGTGGCACCTCAGTGGCACCTTGGCGGATCGAGATTCAACCTTCTGATTACGGGGTCTCTTCCTTAACCACTAGGCCACCACTGCCCCATATGTATTTGTGTATGTGTGTGTGTGTGTGGTGTAATTCCACAGTTCTATAAATGTCTGTGGAATACAGAGCTCACTGCTAACTTCACTGAAGTCATAAACTCTATGGGAGCGATGTTCAGATGATAGCTGATCATTTTTTTAATAATTGCAGAATTGCACAATAATTGCACTATGTTCACGGCTACTTTGAAATGTTTAAAAAGTTTACCAAACAACTTGCTTTTGCTATTGACATGATACCCTTTCAAAAATAGTTACATTTACATGTACATATCAAATTATATAGCACAAGATACACAATTTCACAGCCACATGTTTTAAGTGTTAAACTCTGATGCATCACCAGAATTAAGAAGGAGCCAGTGAACCACCCATAAAGTGGGATCGGGCGCGTTGTGCAATAATGGCCAATAAAAGCCTGGTTTTAACTCCACGGCACCGAATTCCCCTCAACGCTGACAAAAAAAAAATGCACCCAGGTGGGTGTCTTAAAAAGGTAAGAATGCAAAACACGACACTTTGCTGCAGGGAGCTCGGCGTCGGCCTGCATGTTGGCCTTCACAAAAAAAAAAAAAAAAAAAAGTTTTAACTTTAAATAAAAAAAAATTAAAAGACTGCATTACTACATTCCAATGCAACCACAAACCTGAAGGCCGACCGAGACTACGAAGGGTAGAAGAGGACATCATCCAGGGATTATGAGTCACCATGACCTCACCCTGGGTGATTCATTTTTTTTTATTATTTCTGACTCTGCAGAGGACTTTTAGCGCATTTACTACTACTACTACTATTTAAATACTACTACTAATATTAAAATAATAATAATAATAATAATAACAATGCATGTGTACTACTTCTAAAACTAAAACCAAAATACTACTAATATAAAAATAATAATAATAATAATGCATGTGTACTACTACTAAAACAGAAATACTACTACTGATATTAAAATAATAATAATGCACGTGTATTATTACTACTACTACTAAAAGAAAACTACTACTAATATTAAAATTATAATAATAACAACAACAATGCACGTGTACTACTACTAAAACTAAAACAAAACTACTACTAATATTAAAATAATAATAATAATGCACGTGTATTAAAGCGCATTATTGATGCGTGACGCGCTTCTGCAGGGGAGCCGGACTGAACAGAGTCCGCTGCAGGCCGCGCTGCAGCCCGCGGGCCTGTAGAGCCGCGCCGACCACCGGCGGTCCTTACCACACGGATCCATACGCGCCCGAGCCGACGGGCGACAGGTTCTGGTACCGGTCCGGGACCTCCCACACGGTCTTGTTCAGCTCCTGCCGGTAGAATGTGGGTCTCTCCGTCTGGGACATTCCTCCCGAGGCGCCCCGAGGAGATTCTCCGCCGGGGTCCGGTTCCGCTGGGCGCTCGGCGCTGGAGAGCGGAGTCGAGGTCGAGAACACGCGGCGCGGCGCGGCGGCTGCGGCTCAGCGGCGGTTCCGACTGCGCGGCGGGGGGGAGACGAACAGCGGAACGGGCGAGGAACGCGAACAACGCAGCGCCGCGGATTTCCTCTGACGAGGGACGCGGGGAGCGTTGGCCAACATCTCGCGAGATCCGAGATCAGCGGCCCGATAGCCCCGCCCACCACCACTCACACAACAACAACAACAACAACAAGCGCCAGATCACGATGGAAAATCAACAACTTCACGTTGTTCAACAATATGGGTTTCTTTTTTCCTGGTAGGAGTCTAGTGGGTAACACACTCACCTATGAACCAGTAGACCCAGGTTCAAACCCCGCTCACTACCATCTTGTCCCTGAGCAAGACACTTAACCCTGAGTGTCTCTGGGGGACTGTCCCAGTCACTACTGATTGTAAGTCGCTCTGGATAAGGGCGTCTGATAAATGCCGTAAATGTAATTGTTAATCAAACACACAGGCTTCGGCGGGCCGGTGCACGGTCCGTGCCGGCTGCCCGGTCCGTGCCGGCTGCCCGGTCTCTTCTGTTCTCCGGCCGCCACAGGGACAGATGGAGCCTTGTCCCAGCCTCGCATCCAGGTGCCAGGTCGAAAACTGACCCAGTGGACCGGGCTAACGGTGCGAATTGTTATGGAGGCGTCAACCGGCGTGATGCAAATCCGGTCAAACAAGTCCATTTATGAATCACCTGTTGTTGTTGGGCCACCAATTATCAAAATAGAAGTGCAACACAATGCAGCTATTTATTACATTCATATTTCTACGCACATTCATGCGATGGCTTGCTCCGCACGCATCTCACTCACTGCCGCCTCAGTTTATGATGCAGTGTTGTGCAGAAGCTACATAATGTGGTTTCGTTTTTATATGACTCTGTATGACTCTGAAGTGGCATCAGCCATCTTTCATGGTGTGGTCTGCTGGGGCAGCAGCATCTCCGCTGGGGACAGGAAGAGGCTGAACAGGCTGATCCGGAAGGCCAGCTCTGTTCTAGGATGCCCTCTGGACCCAGTGGAGGTGGTGAGTGACAGGAGAATGGTGGCTAAGCTGTCATCCCTGTTGGACAACATCTCCCACCCCATGCAGGAAACTGTGGGGACGGCTTAAAGGAAATGATGCTCTTCAGGGCTTTAGACAAACATTTTATTTGTCAACTATGTACAAATATTTCGATCCAACATGTATTTGCACCTTCATTGTCAAACAGTAAAAGTATAAAGTAAAACAGTTACTCAGGACATGAAAAAAGAAAGACATTGTAATTCAGACATCTGACTAATGTGAATAATTAGACAATATGCAAACATATGGGGAAAAAAAAACTACAATGAACCAGCTTGGCCAGTTTCTTTTTTTGCCGCATGAAAATATGCAAGTTTTATATTGTGTAAATTCCATCGAGATACCAGACTAGGCTTGGATTCAATAAAAAGGGACGTTTATTGAGAGGATGTCCACCCGGAATGCCATTATTTACACAGTCCTCGTCACGACAAACACCAGCCTCCGATCTCTCCAAATTTACAGCAACACATCTTCCCATATAAGAAGAAAAAAGAAAAGATACTCTTGATATGGAGTTTCTCCCTGCACCAGAGAAAAGCTTGGGGACAGATTGTGTGTCGGGAACTCGAGGACGGGAGACTGGAGCCAGTTTACACTTCGGCCAGCGCGGGGCGGCGTTTGGCGGAGCCAGACTGAGGGGCCTCGGTCTGCGGAGTCCATGTGCGCGACCTGCCGCCGGGCCCCGTCACTTCAGGAAGACGATGTAGAACGCCGTGCAGAGGCAGGAGAGCGCCACGGCAACGTGCAGCCGCGTCCCAATAACTGCAGCTGGGGGACAAGTATACAGACAACGTTTAATTCACAGGTTCAAATCCCACTTACTAACATCGTGTCCCTGAGCAAGACAGTTAACCCTGAGTGTCTCCAGGGGGGGACCGTCCCTGTAACTACGGACTGTAAGGAGCTCTGGATAAGGACGTCTGGTAAATAAATGCTGTAAATGTTATTCTCATTATCAGAGTTTACTTATGATAATATTACCATATGGGAAGAAGCAATGACCATATAATGACTATTCATTTAAATGAACCAAATCACCATGTTTATAGAGAACAATTAAAAGGCAACGCAGTGTCATAATGTCCTGCAATTAAAATACATTACAATGTGATTAAAATAGACCAGCAAAAGAGTTTCTTACACAGTTAAAAGCAATGATCATGTTTCTAGATCACGTTTAGGCTCCTGTTGCATCCTGGCTCAGTGTATGCAGTGAATGAAGGAGCTCTGACGTCCATTGCATGGATGCAC
This sequence comes from Denticeps clupeoides, assembly GCF_900700375.1. Classification (NCBI taxonomy): domain Eukaryota; kingdom Metazoa; phylum Chordata; class Actinopteri; order Clupeiformes; family Denticipitidae; genus Denticeps; species Denticeps clupeoides. The sequence goes on from NC_041718.1 coordinate 19,165,257, forward strand.
CAGCAGGGTTCTCTGTTTTATGTGTGTTTATACGTGTCTCCAGGCCAGATTCCATAAGCACATTTTTACAAAAGAATTTCCATGAATTTTCAACTACTCTAAGTCAAATGTTCATGACTCTGATTTGTCTGTGCAAATGTGAAGAAGAAAAAAACAATCACAGAAAGTCTCATTTACCAGAAAAAATCACAAAATTAAACTGATGACATCCCTGAAAAGTCCTCCATTATACAGTCATTTGTCAGATTTCACTTTATATGTTTATTTCGTAGCATAATAACGTATGAAACCCCTCAAATAAATTTGATTGCTGGGAATGTTATAAAATAATGTTATGTTATATAAATGGAAGAAGTACTAAAAAAAAAAAAAAAAAAAAAAAAAAAAAAAAAAAAGAAGTGAAGTGATTGTCACTTGTGATACACAGCAGCACAGCACACGGTGCACACAGTGAAGTGAGCAGTGGGCAGCCATGACAGGCGCCTGGGGAGCAGTGTGTGGGGACGGTGCTTTGCTCAGTGGCACCTTGACGGATCGGGATTCAAACTGGCAACCTTCTGATTACGGGGGCCGCTTCCTTAACCGCTAGGCCACCACTGCCCATTAGAGACCCCTCACACCCTCTGTTCCTAAAGCAGTCCTTTTTTTGAACTCTGGACATCCACCCAAATGATCACCTCACACACTTTTTAACAGGAGCAGTAAGGTGAATCACTTATGTATGGTTATTTATGGTTGTTCATGGTACAATAAATTTTTATTCTGTGCCATATGGTGTGTCTGCTGTAACAAGTGTTATACGTGAGCTGCTCCACTGTGCCTTCTAATTTGCCCCTCAGGGACAAATAAAGTTCACTGCTCTTATTCTACTTCTTCTGCTTACTTTATAACGCCCACTCACCTGCTGTACTTTCATATTTAGATTTATTTACTGCTTTATATACTGCTTACATGCCGACTAGATCCCGCAGCGCAATGGTTGCTCCGAACCTTTCTGCAACGTGGCATGATCTGTTCTCCTGATCTTCTCGGAGCCGCAATACAACATGGAGGCGTTTGCTTGTAGGAGCTCGGAGCGACCGACTCCAAGTTCTTCTACCACCATCTCCACACATCAGCATTGTCACGTTAGTGTCTCTGTGTGCTTCGCGCTTCCCGAACTATTTCCCAGTTCCAACACCGCCTACAACTTTAGCCCAGGGTGGGTCGTACAGCGCCGAATCGGACATGTAAAAGAAGGCCGCGGCTCAGCTGGCGACGCCCACCTTTGTAGAAGACGCCCCAGACCCCCTTCTTCTCGGACAGCAGCCAGCTGTTGAGGCGGGGGACCTTCTTCAGGTACGCGCATGTGCAGATGAAGAGGAGTCCGAACACCAGGATCCCGTCGAAGGAGTAAACTGCGGGAGGGGAAGGGGGCAGCAGGTTACTTCACACTCGGGGCGGCCGCGTTCACGTACCCGTCAACACGAATACCCACCGTTCGTCATGTCGCCGCTGTAGCGCCGCGGTCCCCACTTCTGTTTACCGTCCACGCCGCTTCCTTCCTGGCCGAGGCGCAGTCCGGAGCAATCGAGTGGCGAGAGACGGCCGGACAGCCACGAGGGAAGATAACAGAGAGCATCGATGCGCCGCGCCAGGAGCAGAAGTCTGATTTATCATGTGCGTGTGGAGTTATGTAATTAACAAAAAAATAGCTGAAAACATGTTTTGTATTCTAGATCCTTTAAAATAGCCACCCTTTGCTCCGATTACTGCTTTGTTTTTGTTTTTTAGTGAAGTGATTGTCACATGTGATACACAGCACATGGTGCACACAGTGAAATTTGTCCTCTGCATTTAACCCATCACCCTGAGTGAGCAGTGGGCGGCCATGACAGGCGCCCGGGGAGCAGTGTGTGGGGACGGTGCTTTGCTCAGTGGCACCTTGGCGGATCGGGATCCAAACCGGCAACCTTCTGATTACGGACCCGCTTCCTTAACCGCTAGGCCACCACTGCCGGTCTTGCCATTCTCTCGATGAGCTTCAAGAGGTCGTCACCTGAAATGGTCTTGAAGGAGTTCCCAGAGGTGTTTAGCACTTGTTGGCCCCTTTACCATCTGGATTGGGTTCAGGTCCGGTGACTGTGGAGGCCAGGTCTCCACTTTTTGTTAAGTACATAACTCCACATGTGTTCATTCATAGTTTTGATGCCTTCAGTGAGAATCTACCAATGTAAATGGTCTTGAAAATAAAGAAAACACATCGAATGAGAAGGTGAGTCCAAACTATTGGCCTGTAGTGTATTTATTCATTTGCTGTATTTTGTGCTGATTATTTCTTATTTTCTGCCGCATCAGGCCAGATCCTCCACTCACTCCTCAGGCAATAAAGTTTAATACAGTAGAATTAAAATGGATTTCTTTCCTAATTCATCCTGGGGTGAGAAATTGCAGATAGAATTCCATGCCAATCTGGACAAAAATAATGCTGCTAGTGTGCGAGATGCCCAACTTGCCAGAATCATCTTTTATGTTAGCAGCTAAAACACACAATCTTTCCAAAAGTCACTCATTTAAACAAAGCATATTCAATCTGCAGTAATAAAAAGCATGTTTGTAAAATGTGTTGCAAATCAGTCAGTAGGGGGAGCTGCAAAAAGGAAAAATGTATTATGTTCCCATTTAAGACGCTTCATTTTCTTGTAAGTTGGTCATTGACGGCACTTAGTTTATTCGTTTATCATGGTCTGATTGATGTTATTCACACATCCCTGAATAATGGAAATTAGGATATTTGTTATAATTGTGTCTCACTTTACACCAAAACCAAAAGTTTTATGAATAAACAATCCAAAAATCGAATATATTTTTATAACGCACGATCCCTTGGGCTCACTGTCATTTCTCACCACACAGTATAAAACAGTATTCTGGGAAAATTGTTTTACAGTTTATATACTTGATAACTGTTACAGTTACCATAGCAACAGTGTGTCAATAGGCCAGTGCATGGCTGGAGAAAAGAGTGGCCTTCATAGGGTGAGGGTAATATTGCTTACTAATTGGATAGTATAAAAAGTAGTGGTGGTGGGTAGGAAGTGGATGGGTTAGAAAGGGTTGCGGGTTCAAATCCCCAACTGCCAAAGTGCCACTGAGGCGTCATTTTCACCACAGTGTTCTCTCGGTGACATAAATATTATTTTTCAGGGCATTCGTTTCTTTGACATTACCTCACCTACAATGGCCATCAATCACTGTCCCATTGCTCAGTATTGAGGAGGAAGATACAGATCTCTCATGGCAGGTTTGTGAATGGTGTGGACCTTGTGCCAGGGGAGCGTCTCTGTTTGGCTGTGGTCAGTGACGGGACCCTCCGAGATGTCTGAACTGTATGAGAAGAAAATTACTGCCAGGCATTCTTGTCAAGAAAGGGATCAGCTTAAAAAAAAAAAAAAAGAAGAGACATCAGAGACCCCCAACTGAAGAGCTGATGAAGCTCATCAGTCCAGAAGGGTTACAAAAGAACTGCCAAGTTACTGACAAATACCATACATTTGGTGCAGAAGATACAGGAAAATGACAAAGGCTGGTGTCATGCTGGACATTCTAGCAGAGAGATAAAGAGCCCCTGGCTGGATCTAATGACCTGAAAGTACCTTTCATAGATGACAATCATATGACTGCTGGTGAAGTGTGTGTGTGTGTGTGTGTGTGTGTGTGTGTGTGTGTGTGTATATATATATATATATATAGAGAGAGAGATAGACGGAGGAGACTTCAAAGAGGTCATCAGATGTTAAAAATGGGACCAGGCTGGGAGATTGGACTGGACTGACAAAAGAAAGGTTCATGGGAGAGGAAAAACAAAAAGCTAACGTCCAGTGGTAATTTCACTTTTTAACCATTGTTTTCAATATTTTATTAAAAACATATATGAATAAAATTATTTTTTTTCAAAAGCTGTTTAAGAGATTAAAGTGAAAGTGAAGTGATTGTCACTTGTGATACATAGCAGCACAGCACACGGTGCACACAGTGAAATTTGTCCTCTGCATTTAACCCATCACCCTGAGTGAGCAGTGGGCAGCCATGACGGGCGCCCGAGGAGCAGTGTGTGGGGACGGTGCTTTGCTCAGTGGCACCTCAGTGGGATTCGAACCGTCAACCTCTGATTATGGGGCCGCTTCCTTAACCGCTAGGGCCACCACCGCCTCACAGTGGGTGAAAAGACTTCATTGTTGTTTAAAGGCAGAATTTCTTCTGTTCTTCACACCAAGCCCACCCTGACCCCTCCTGGACTATTCTGCACCTTTAATGCCTAATGCACCCATCCAGACTCACTCCTGCCCCTCTTTTTTCCATCAGAGCTTGTGACACGCTGCACGTTGGGGCCTTTTTGGCAATTTCCTGAACAGATCCCTTCCTCCATCGCGACACTGGTGGGCGCTGTGACACCACGCCTGCCGTGTCCTCCTTTCCAGGGACCCACGCCGGACATGAAACGAATCGTCTGTGCACAGACAAGTGTAAAAATCCACACGGCCATTCCGGGAATCGTAAAAAAAAAGAAAGAAAAGAACGATTCTTACTGCGCAAAACCACGGAACGATCGCGTCCGAAGTGAATCGACGTCTAGAAATAATCTGATTACTAATCCAATTTATGACAGCTCTGCTCTCCATCTCTAAATGGCTGCGTGTGTGTGTGTGTGTGTGTGTGTGTTCTACGTCTCCATCTCTCTCCTCCCTCCCACCCACCCCGATCCACTCCCTCCCTCCCTCCTCCCTCCATCCATCCCTCCCTGCGCCCTGGACGATGTCGATACTTCGGTGAAGACTTCTTCCCTCCACCCCGTCCTGGCGTTCCATCCCGGAGACTCTTTCCTGGGGGGCGCCGGTAGGTTTTCATGGTTTCGGAGACGCGGCGAGCTCCTCTGCGCCCCGCACCGGACGCGCTCCGTGGGCGTCGGATTTCTGCGCCGGAGCCCGCGTCCGCCGGTCGGGACCACTTCTCCTCCGCAGAGCGCAACAGATCCCTCCGTCCCGTCCGCTGGGATTTTTATTTTTATTTTTTAATTCGGGGGGCCGGAGTTTGTGGAATAAAGTTCGTCCCCGGAGACGCGCACCTGACGGAGCGGTGAGTAGACGAACGGCCGCCGTCACCGCGTCTGCGCGTCCGCGGCGTGTTGGACCCCCGACGATCCACCCTCTCCGGCCCAGTTGGGCTTATGTAAGCCCGAGGTTCGGCTCTTTTGTCATTCTGGACCAGGCCCGTGTGCAGATGTCGCCACCCTGATCTAACCCACCTTTAAAAGGGGAGGCCCCACCCACCGTAACCCCCTACAACCTCTCACCCCCCCAATTTAAACCAAAAGCTCCTTTTTGGAAGCTTCGTCACCGGTCAGGCTACTTCTCAGGGGGTCAAAGGGCAAACACTTACTGACAGGCGGCGGGACGCGTTGGTTGGCGGTGCCGGATGCCTTATTGATGGCAAATCGCGGTTACGGCCATCTGTCATCTCAGCAGTGGCCGTCCGGCTAACAGGCACTTTGCTGCTCTGATCAAATTCATCACACGCCGGTGGCGGCTGATTAATGGCTTTCTCCTGCCCCCCCCCCTGCTCCTGATACCCACACGGGCCTTCGATCGACCCACTGAACCGGCTGGAGTCGTTCATATTCCACCAAAAGGACGGAGTGGAGCTTCACTGGTCACTGTCCCTGAAAAGGGACATTGTGGCTTTAGAAGGGGTTAAACACAGACTTGTGGAACACGATTCGGGGTGACACGATCCAGCAATATGAGATACTAACAGGTCCAGATGCAGCATCTATAGGTTTGGGGCAGTGGTGGCCTAGCAGTTAAGGAAGAGGCCCAATTAATCAGAAGGTTGCCGGTTCGAATCCCGATCCGCCAAGGTGCCACTGAGCAAAGCACCGTCCCCACACACTGCTCCCTGGGCGCCTGTCATGGCTGCCCACTGCTTACTCAGGGTGATGGGTTAAGTGCAGAGGACACATTTCACTGTGTGCACCGTGTGCTGTGCAGCTGTGTATCACAATTACATTCACTTCACTTTAAAATCACACTCCGTTTCATTCTCATTTTGTACCCTTACTTCTGCCACAAAAAGTGCAATACCACTTCTGGCCACTTTCCCTGAAAAGGGACATTGTTGCTTCAGAAGGGGTTAAACTCAGACTAGCGGAACACGATTCGGGGTGACACGATCCAGCAATATGAGATTCTAACAGGTCCAGACGCAGCGTCTCAACACAGGTTCAAAATCACATTTCGTCTCATACTTCTGCCAAAAAAAGTGCAATTTTGGTTTAAATAAAAACATCTTTTACATTCTTGCCATCGCTGGTTGAGACACGTGACCTCATATATTATTGTAAATCAATCTAAAATAAGTTTCTTTTAAAGCTTAACCAAAGCAGCAGTGAAGGGATTGTGGGTAAAATGTACAGAGGTGCAATGAAATGGACATTATTATTGACTCAGGCCAATTGTTTATTTGGGGCTCAGAAATGTCCAGAATCGTTCCTTTCATTCCCTTCTCTTGTTAACGGCACTTTGGGACGTAATAAAACCGCGACCGTGCGCCGTGGATCTGTGGCTCTCGGGCGGGGCGTAGTGGCATTCATCTGAGAATGGCGCTGCCAGACGAGGATCAGAAGCCGCATATCGCCGAGCTAATTATCCAAAGATGCCGACTCGGCGGAAACCGAGGGGGAGGGAGATTTAGATTCAATTTGGCGCCGCTCCTGCCGCTCCCATGGGCCGCGGTTGTGTGTCGGTGTTATCGTGCGTCTCCTTCTGGCCCGTCGAGGGCCCACGTTGGGGACAGGGACGGGAGGGGGGGGTTTTGGCCCTCAGTAATGTGACATATCTGCTCACGGACGTCCAGAGAGGCGCAGAGGAGCCTGCACGAACTTTCCCCACACCGCCCGGCTCTCCGCCGGTACTTTGAACAACTGCCGGCTCAGCAGGACTGCGGCGGAATGGCCTCTGTTACGTTAAGATCATTAAATCTGTCGCCGGGCCGGGGCTCTGATAAGGCGGCAGGGAGCCGAATGCGCCGCGAGCACATCCACTGTTTCGGGGAACGTGCTGCAGCGCTTATCTGCGGCGTGGGGCCCGGCGTGGGGCCCGGCGTGGCGACGCTCACGCGCTGGCAATTCTGGGATGGTCTTGTGTCTTCTGCACGGCCGAGTGTTAGTTTCCTGGTACACATTATCTTGCATACAGTATAATATCAATGTTACGGGTGCAAAAATTAAATAGGGATAAAATAACATAAAACAGAAGTCCCTGGCTGGTGGAACAACTTGCCCGGCTCCATTTGACTAGCCGAGACTACTACCACCTTTAAGAAGGTAGTAGCCTAGTAGGTAACACACTCGCCTATGAACCTAAAGACCCAGGTTCAGATCTCACATACTACCGTTGCGTCCCTGAGTGTCTCCAGGGGGGGACTGTAGATGTAAATGTCCCTGAGTGTCTCCAGGGGGGGACTGTAGATGTAAATGTAACCAGAAGACCCAGGTTCAAATCCCACTTACTACCAAGCATTCAATCGTCGCAGGGCGCTACAATTCCGGAGTCATGCGTGTCGCCTCCTGTTGGCCACAGGCTGCCACATCACCGTAATAGGTTTGGTTGACCGTGGTGCGGCAGTCAGCGGCGCAGCCACACATCTACACGGACTCCGGCTTTGGGCCGTGCTCCGGAGTTTGCATGCTCTCCCCATGTCGGTCTGCTTCACTCCTGCCGCCTCAGACCGATTGGTGACTCTAAATCGGCCAAAGATGCGCATGTGTGTGTGTGTGTGTGTTTCGTATGCGTAGGTGCATGTGCGAGCGTGTGTGTGTTCATGGATTGTGAGTGAGTGGGTTTGAGTAGGGACACATGGCTGCACTGTGGCATAACACCTCCAAGCATTGGGGTTCAATGTCAGGTCCCAACCTACTGTGGATCAAACGAGTGAAAACTATATTTTATAAAAATTTACACAGCAACGGTATACTTTGAGAGCCCAGCCTCTGAGGGTGAACCATGCATTTAAAAGATTGACATTTGGACACACAGCAAAGACAGCACATGGAGACACAGTGAAATGTGTCCTCTCCATTTAACTCTCCATGACAGGCGCCCGGGGAGCAGCGTGTGGGGACGGTACCTTGATCAGTGGCACCCTGGCTGATTGGGATTTGAACCCACAACCTTCTAATTACTGGTCTGCTTCTTACCGCCCCACTTGGTGCCGGCGCCGAGCCAGGGTTGCTTCAGGATGGGCATCCAGCATAAAGCGGGTTTAAATAGTTTGGACCACCATCTGATGCGGCGACCCCTAATGGGAGAAGCCGAAGGAAGAAGATGAATAAGATTGAGCTATTTTAATAAGCATTTGAATGTCTGAGATTGGTAAAAACCGACCCGTCCTTTGCATATTGAACAACCCATTGTTTTGTGGTTCGGTTTGTGTGTTTCGTACGCGTAGGTGCATGCGTGTTAGAGTGGGATGACCGCTGGTGACTCAGGCTGGACTCCCACCTCCCCTCTGGCAGCCGCACCTTGCCACACAGCGTGGCGTCGGAGAGGGAGTGAATTCCAACACGGAGCCGTTCCGGGCCCGACGATAATCTTCCTGCATGGGTGCTGAAGAGGCCGGGGACCGGGGTGTCACGTGGCGTTTCCGTGGCCTGAATTGAGGATAAAGGTCATAAGTGGCACGTGCACTATATTGCTAAAAGCACTGGGACGGCGCCACTGGACCCTAGAACAGTGGCGGGATGACTCGCTAGAGTGATGAGTGTTGGCTTTGGGCTCAGTTTTTATAATTTTAGTCAGGTTGGGTCTATAGTACCGCTCTATAGTACCTATCCTTTCCATGTAATTTTGCTGTTTTATCAAAAGTTACATTTTAATAAAATGTTAATTTGATTTGCAGTTCTTGTCAGGCGATGGGTTTTAATCTCAAACCGTCGAACCCCATGAAAGGCGCCGAGACGCGTCTTCGTTAATTACTGCCGTCTGTCTGTTCCGCCCACCGGCACGCCCACTGACAGGTGACAAGACTCGGTACACAGGTGGGAGGGTGGGAGCTGTGATCTGGAACTGGGCCTGCATTAAACAGAGCTCCAGTTACACACGCACACACACACACACACACACACACACACGCACACACACACACACGTTCTGTCATGGTTGAATTTTGCCAAATTGAAAAAAAAATCCTTTTAGAGAATTACAGCCTCATTTAAAGTTGAGACACAAACTTAAAAATTGAAGTGGACCCCCCCTCACACACACACACACACACTCACACACACGCACAACGCACTAAAGGGAAGCCCGACTCTCGAAGCCGCGCTGGTCCGCCCTCCCCGGGTCGGCGTTTGCTAAATGGACTGTGAAATGATGGCGCTTAGACCTCCCACCAGTCGGCCGGCGGTCAGCGCTCAGCGCCACACACGTAAGGGAAACAGAAATCCGTCCCCTGTGCATCTCGTTCGAGAGCAAACAGTCGGAGGTTCGTGAGCGAAGTGGCCAATCTCAGCTGCTGTGCCAAAACATGTGCGACAAATGACTGAAAATAACTGATCTTGCTATTTACCTGGACAACTCACAGCTCTCTCCTTCTACAACCGCCCGCAACCTTGGAGTAAAAATAGACAACCAACTCTCCTTCTCGACTCACATCAGCAATCTTTCCCACTCCGGTAGATTCCTTCTCTACAATATCAGACGAATCCGCCCTTATCAACACAGGCCACCCAGATACTGGTTCAGTCCTCAGTAATCTCACGACTGGATTACTGTAACTCCCTTCTAACTGGTCTACCTCTATGTTCCATCCGACCTCTACAACTCATACAAAATGCAGCAGCACGACTGATCTTCAACCGTCCCAAGTTCTCCCACACCGCCCCTCTGCTACGTTCCCCGCACTGGCTCCCAGTAGCTGCACGCATCAGGTTCAAAATACTGATGCTGGCCTACAAAGCCAAACATGGAGTAGCACCATCCTACCTCACAACCCTTATTACACCTCGCACTGCACCTCGTATACTCCGAGCCTCCAGTACTGCTCGCCTGGTCCCTCCATCTCTGAAGGTAAAAGGAAGACCCTCATCTAGACTCTTCTCCATCTTGGCCCCTCGGTGGTGGAATGAACTTCCCCTCGAGGTCAGAACAGCTCAGTCACTGAGCACCTTCACACGGCAGCTCAAGACCTTCCTCTTTAGAGAATATTTAGATGAACTTGTAACCTTCTTCTTGTCTGACTTCTGTATAGAAACTAGAACAGAGTGAATAAAAAGATTGTATTCATAGTTGGGGGTCCTAGTGAACCAGAACTGATCACTTAATCGATGGTAACTTGAAAGCACGTTGTAAGTCGCTCTGGATAAGGGCGTCTGCCAAATGCCGTAAATGTAAATGAATGAAAAGCTCCTGGAAAAATACGTGGAGCGGTTGTTCTGTGACGTCGTAGCCACGCTGCAGGGACTGGATTCTGCATTCTGGTGCCACTGGACAGGCCAGAAGTCATTCAGAATAAAAATGCAATGGTTTTGGGTGCTAGCGGCCTAGTGGGTGAGACACTCGCCTGTGACCCAGAAGACCCAGAAGTGTCTCCAGGGGGGACTGTCCCTGTAACTACTCATTGTAAGTCGCTCTGGATAAGGGCGTCTGGTAAATAAAAATGTTCAGAATGCAGAAACCTCAGAGTCTCATTACAGAGATGCATGTTGGGGCCTTTTTGGTGGGCTTTTTATAAAGAGGGACGTTTATTTACTGTAGAAGTTCTAGTTATTCATGGATGGGCCGTAACCTGGAGAAGGGGTTAGAGGTGGAAGCTGAGCGCGAAGGTGTTCAATCACACACCTTCTCCCGCCCTACGGCTGTCCGACAGGTCGGTAGGTCCTGAGACGCTCTGGAGACGGCTGTAATGTTACGGAGCTCCGCCGAGGCCTGGAATCATCTGATTCTGTCTGGTTTCTGACCGCGGAACGGCGACCTGTGCCAGGGCGCGTCGGATTACTTTTCCCAGCTGTCACCGGCGGGCGGGGGGCAAGCCGGGAGAGGGAAGTGCCCTGATTGGCTCGCAATGCTGATTCTGAACACGTCTTTATCACAGACACCAGCCGTCCCCCAGCACCTGCTCTGCATGAATTAAAAGAAGCAAGCTTCTGTCAAAAAGCCACCGATTTCTTTTAGGTCACTGTCACAGCATGTGCCATTTGGGGATTTTATCTGTGATTACATGCTTATTTGTGATGTGCGATTTTAAAGGTGTCTGTGCCAATTTGTGAGGAGGGTCCGGGTAAAACTATTCGTCCAGACTGTAGATGAATATTTATCACCATGAATTATTAAGACAGAATTGCGATTGTTTATCCTGGGCGCAATGAACTAAATAATTCAGAATCAGGTCATCGGCCAAGTACATTAACACAAGGAAATTGGTTCTCAGCCTGTAATCCAACACGGTGGAATATGTAAAGGAATGGAACGGTAACGTTAAAAAAGCACGATGGGGGGATGGACGGAGGCCTGTCCTTACTGTCCGATGTCCATGGCATCCTTAGCTGTGATGCATTTTAAACCGGCTCCTTCAGCTCCTTAACCCACCTTGGGTCCAGCCTATGCCATGCCCATCTGGGCTGCCTGGCCACGCCCCATTGTCTCATTGTGTTTGTGTGTTGAAGCATCTCGCCTTTGCTTGAGCTGAATGTGTTCTCAGGTATTCCTGCTGGTAGGAGCGCTTCATTATATTGATCGAATAAAGGACCCTCCCTTTGCTCTGGACCACTGGATTCAGTGATTGTTATAGAATCTTTAAAGAATATTGGAATCCAATCCAAAGTTCACAAGCTCTAGCCCTAATTATTTATCTTCACTGTAATATAGATAATTTCACAGTGTAAAATTAGAGTGTTGAATTTCAGTCTAATTAAGTAATGTTTTGATGTTTTTTGGGCACAACATTTTCCAGTTCTCAAGAATCACATTTTTTAAAAAACTTTTGTGTGCTTTTTGTTTCCTAATCCTCTTAACATACAGTACAGGCCAACTCATTCAATGTGTTTTCTTTATTTTCATGACCATTTACATTGGTAGATTCTCTCTGAATGAACACATGTGGAGTTATGTACTTAACAAAAAGTGGAGACCTGGCCTCCACAGTCACCGGACCTGAACCCAATCCAGATGGTAAAGGGGCCAACAAGTGCTAAACACCTCTCTGAACTCTTTCAAGACCATTTCAGGTGACGACCTCTTGAAGCTCATCGAGAGAATGCCAAGAGTGTGCAAAGCAGGAATCAGAGCAAAGAAACTAGAATATAAAACATGTTTTCACTTATTTCACCTTTTTTTGTTAAGTACAGAACTCCACATGTGTTCATTCATAGTTTTGATGCCTTCAGTGAGAATCTACCAACGTAAATGGTCATGAAAATAAAGAAAACGCATTGAATGAGAAGTTGTCCGAACTTTTGGCCTGTACTGTACCTCGGACGAGGAAACTCCCGATCGGGAGGTCGCACCGCTGCAGCGATGGCTGTGAAATAATCATTGAACCCAGTCTGTCTCTCGTTTCAGACACAGCTTGAGAGGCAGAGAAGTTTGGGCAGAGTCTTTATCGCTGGGCTCCGTGCGGAGTCGATGACTCACGCGAATCAATACGGGAGCCGAGAACCCGGGCCGCCGCATCGCCGCTCTGAGCTCGCCTCTAAACTCTGCGATTAGTCGTTACTCCACGTCTGTTTTCTGCCGCTTTCTTCTTCGCTCGCGGCGAAAGCGAATATTAACCCTGCAAACCGGCCGCCGCGGCAGGACCTCCGCTCGGCTCGCCGGTGATGCGTCTTTCCAGAAGGTTCCCGCAGCGCCGGGCGAGCCTTCAACATGACGACCACGACTCATGGTTCCAGCGCCGAAAATGGCTGCCTGACGTGAGGTGGGGCGTTTTCGCGCCGTGCGATTCCAGGCCTGTCCTCTCCAATTAACACGCGACTTATTACGCACCTGCGTGTTGGCGGCTTCGTTGCCCCTGACGCCTCCCATAATTCACGATTAATTCGACAGCTCGGGCCCGTAAAAGAGCTCAGTTCCGCGTGCTGAGAGGAGAACGTTAAAAACGGGTTATTCAGCGGCCGCCTCATCCGTCAGGCAGACGGTGCCTATCACCGCGGGCGCCTCGTCATTCGTGTTCCTAACGCGCGGCCTCCCAGGCAGATCTGCACCGACCCGTTCATCCCACGTACGCCGTCTCCAGCCCACCGTTACGTTACGGATTCCGTTTGCGGAGATTCCATTAGATTCCATGTTGGATACGTTACAGACGGCAACCCCAACATACGCAGGAGATTAGAGCGTACGCGCGGTATAAACAGTGGAATAAAATATGGATGAGTACAGTATGTATGTATGTGGGAGATATTCATGCTTTTTCCGCGGAATCTGAATCCTGCAGCGCTGATGCACGGTGTGCAGAGCTGACCTACATATGGCAGATGTATGTAAATGTAGAGACGCCGACATTTATTATTATTGACGTGAAACCCTCTTTTAAGAGTTGTACACCTGGGTACAGTATTTTGCCAGCACCTATATAAGAATGTGGGGCGTGGTCACATTTACATTTATCAGACGCCCTTATCCAGAGCGACTTACAATCAGTAGTTACAGGGACAGTCCCCCCCTGGAGACACTCACGGTTAAGTGTCTTGCTCAGGTACACAATGGTAGTAAGTGGGATTCGAACCCGGGTCTTCTGGTTCATAGGCAAGTGTGTTACCCACTAGGCTACTGGTCACTAATGTTACGTCTCCTTCAATCAGAACGCTTGAATTAAAGTGCTGATAGAGCGCTTACGTAGGTCACATGCTGTACATGTAAAATGTAAATGGCCATATTTGTGACGTCCACCGACACACCTGTGTGTACAAGGGGTATAAGGAGTGTAGAAAAAAGGGTGAAACGGAGGAGAAAGGGAGGAGATGGACACTGTGCTACACCTGGGCGTGTCACATATAAAATCATCCTGAAAGAGGAAGTCATGATCATGAATACAGGCTCCTCCCCTTTTTTCCATTGGGTGTCACGCTAGCAACAAGGGCAGGGCGGGTAGTTACATACAGATAGCTGCCAAGCACCCACTTATATGGTTATATCGTATTATTTCTGCAAATACCAAAGAAAATACAGATACATCAGCAATGTGCCGGGAAAATGCCATGCATGAGATGCAAGGTGATCAGGTACCCTGGCTGATCCCATCACATCCACGTCCCGTTGCGGTGGCAATGGCTGTTAATGTCACCCCAGAGTCAGCTGGAGGTAAATGCAGCAATTTAGCCGTTCAGTAACAGACCGGTGAAGACGGTTCCGCGGTTTTCCCGAAAACGAGAAGACGAAGGTCCCGTTTTTTCCGGCGGAGCCTTGGTTCTTCATTTTTAAGCCGTGGGCTTGAGGCCTTGAGGCTGTATTTATTGACTGTCTCTGAAGACGGAGCCCATGAGCTCAGCCTCAGAGGGGGTCTCGGTGGACGCCCGGCCCCTCTGACTGAGCCGAGCTCCCACTGCGGCCAACAGACACACGCACACACACACACACACACACACACACACACACACACACACACACACACACACACACACACACACAGAGAAGCCATTGAGAACTGGCTGTTATTCAGGAGCGACTCGCTGGAAATTATTGATCCTGGCCAAGTGGCTGTTATTACACTCAGCCAGCAGAACACTCACGCTACGCAATCTGGTTCCTAGAACCCCATCAGGCCGCCGCACCGCCATGCCTCTCCGCCCTGCCGCGTCAGCGATTTCCCCCGTCCGGCCGGTGAGTGCCTGCTATCGGACTCCAGAGCTTTTAAGAGGCAGTTAAAAGTCCTGGAGACGGAAAAAAAAAAAAGAACCTCACCACTCCGCCGATGGCCGCGATCTCAGCTATCACCCGGTTGTCAAGACGACAGGGGGCATAACGGTGGCGGTGGCATCACTGCGGCCTTTGGGGGTTCATGGTGGTCTGGCGGAGGGGCGGGGTCGTCGGCGATCCCTCTACAAGTCGCTGGCTGGCCTGGACTGATCCTGGCTCAGTTGGGGACGCCGTGTGTCGTCCTGGAGACGCCGGTGGCTTGCGGGGCCGCGTCCAGCTGCGCCACGTAACCTCCCTGGCACCAGGTCCCATCTGTGTTTCACAGGGGCACTTACGCCCAATTACACACATTAGAACGGGAAAAAAGGGGCGGCAAACGATGCAAACAAGACAACAAAGCCAGCGACTCCGCTCACTTTAACAAGAAGCCCACCGACGCTAATCACAAGCGCCACTCCGGCATCGTTCGTTTTACGGATCATATTAAACTGACACATTTCACACATTCGGCTGCAACCAGGCGGGGCGAAGCGGCGGCGGCGGGGCAGCTGTGGCTGCCGCAGGCGAGCGGCGGACGCGGATCAAACCCTCCCTTACGGAGATGCTGGCGCACGCGGGGGTGGACGCCTTTAATATATAATTCATCAATCACCTCGCCCGCCTTTTCTTTTCAAGACGCCGGTGCATCGAGGGACGTGACGCCGAGCCCGTCAGGACTTACAGCAGAAGATGTGAAAATTGCCATTGGATTGATGTTAAATCATGGCCCTCCATTACTGAGCTCTTGGAAACATTTCATGCCAGATTGTCCACTCAGTCCACTGTCCAACACATCTCAAAGGTTGGTGTTTCACAGTCCATGTGTGAAAAATTATGCTTGAGGATTCTGAATTTTCATACGGGCGGTAGTAGCCTAGTGGGTAACACACTCACCTATGAACCAGAAGACCTAGGTTCAAACCCCACTTACTACCATCATGTCCCTGAGCAGGACACTTAACCCTGAGTGTCTCCAGGAGGGGAATGTCCCTGTAACTACTGATTGTAAGTCACTCTGGATAAGAGTGTCTGGTAAATAATAAATAGTGGGCCAGTGGTGGCCTAGCGGTCCCATAATCAGAAGGTTGCAGGTTCGAATCCCGATCCACTGAGGTGAGGTGATGGTTAAAAGCAGAGGACACATTTCGTTGTGTCACTGTGTGCTGTGCTGCAGTGTTTCACAATGACGATCACTTTACTTTCAAATACCATAAATGAATTCTGGTATTGTTATGTTGAAATATGCTAGTCTTAATTTTACTCCTGCAAAATGTTGCTGAACCCAGACCCAAGCAACTGAAACAGCTGGTACAGTAGGTACAGTAGGGACTATGCGTGATAGGTGCATCGCTTTATGCGTTTCTGTTACGGCAACAGGGACAGGACAGGGAAGAAGGACGTAGTCACTCAACTTGTATGACGAGTCCCACAACATTCAGTGCAGGGTACAAGCACAAACATACAGTATGATGACCCAATGAGGAATAGACACAATAAGGCTGCATTTATATGCTCGACATCAGAAGACACAATTCGGAAATCAGGGTGATGACAGGTATTCCATTTCCTTGATGCAGGCCCATCATTTGACAGATACATCCATTAATGTGGTTGTTTAATAAATTAGAAGATTAAATAACATGTTACCAGCTTAAACCTATTAAACACAGCAGTAATGAACCAATCAAAGGCTTTGGCTAATTTGTTCATTAAAATAATCTATTTTTATACAGTAGTCATAGATGAAAATCCCGGGGGGACCCCATAAACCCCCATAAAACACCAAATATTTTTTACTTGAACAATATATTCATGTTTGCTAAACGCACAACACAAGTAAAATAACAAAGCGCGTAACGTGACGTTCTATGCATAAAGCTTAGATGTATCATAATGTGTATGATACATTACGCGATATATGTTCGTATTTTTGCACTGATCCCATGCATTAAGAAAGAATTCATTGCCCTGCTCCATTCGACTATCCGAGACTACCACCTACCATCAGCTGTTGAAAACCCACTTATTCAAAAAGTATTTCAGACAAATCTAACACTTACACACACACACACACACACACACACAATTTTTCTTCGTCTAGCACTTAACAATCTCCGAGCATGCTCTTTGCTGACAGGTTCGGCCTTATCAGGGCTCTTAGTTTTGTAAACTCAAATCTATAGAAATCGAATTTCTGGTGTCTTCCTCCTGTAAGTCGCTTTGGATAAACGCGTTGGCAAAATAAAGTATAGTAAAGTAAAGTAAAGTAAAGTAAGGGTCGCCGGTACTTACAGGTAGAATAAGAAATGTTTTGTGATGGACAGTGAAAGATTTAAAAACTAGACGAGCAAAAAAGCCTTTCATCCGTCCCTTCATTTAAAAACCTGACCATGAAGAGGTCACATAGGACATTTTTGAAGTGAAATCCGTGTGGCTTTGACCTCCTAGACCTCCGTGGCCTGATCCCATAATGCACTAGGACCCAAGTGCAATATTCAGGTCAGTTTGGTGTGGAAATGAATGCCGCTGCAGGCTGGCGGTTTAAAATGCAGGAAGGATGAATTAGTAATCAACGAGCATCTTTCAACGAAGCCGCCACTTCGGAGCTCATTATCAGACCTGCAAACATTCACCGCCACCAATTGCTCTCTGATACGAACGATATTTGCTGTCTGTCACATATTCATATTTGTGCTTTATGAGAATGACTTTTGGTGTAAAAATGCGGTGTACGTTTTTGATTACAGTGGTTGAGGCATGAAGACATCTGGCCTCCAGTGCCCAATTGCAGTGTGCTTTCCGGCATAGGCTCCTTCTTCCCCATGAGTAGCTTTAGAAAAGGCATTGATGATATTTCTAGTGAAGGGAAGGCATTAAATCAGCCGTAACCCGCCAAGCCCCCCCAGGACAGTGACTTGAAGAACGCTGCTTCAGGTGAATGTCAAGACGCCTCTCAAAATTTTACTTCCAGCGCTCTGGGTTTTGGTGGTTTTACTCGGCAGATCCACTGAATTCCAAACATTTATTTAGCAGCGGGAGATTTATGAGATTGCAAGTCATTTTATGATTGACTTTTTCTCCGTCAGGCTGCATTTTGCAGGTTTTCAGTGTATCTAATCCGGAGTATAAAACTCACGCTGGAAGGAATGTCTACGGCCATTTTGATGACTGCTGCATCAGAAGGGAAATTAATTGCTCCAGTCGGTTTCCATTTAGCCTCATCTTGCATCTCAGTGCAGACGAGTGCACGGGCAGATAAAATGGGGAATGCTGGGTAATGGCGTCCGAAGACGACGTGCACGGTGTGTTTACACACATCGGAGTGCAGGCTGGATGCTCTTCCTGACGTATGAGGATCATGCTGCTCCGGGAGGACCGCAGAGACTCTTCTATTGCTCTACTACTGCTCTGCTCAAACATCACAACTTGTGCATGGGGCTTGTTCACTAGTGTAAAGTCAAAGGCATATTCAGAATATTAATACATGTATAAAGCAAGAAAGCACTGCAAGTTATCTATAACTTGAAGAAGAGCCATAAACATGATTGACAGCTCTCAAAAGACCTCATTCGGGGAAATTTAGACCACGTCCTGTCAATACGTTCAAAAATGCATCAACACACACAAAAAAATCACAGAAACTATGCGACAATGAATTTAACTACAATTACTGTCCATGTAGGGTCTGGACATTGAGGTTGTGGAGAGCTACAGGTACCTTGGTGTTCATCTGAACAGTAAACTGGACTAGACACACACCTCTGATGCCCCCTACAGGAAAGGGCAGAGCAGGCTGTACCTGCTGTGGAGGCTCAGGTCCCATTCTTTAAGACCGTTTATGACTCTGTGGTGGCCTCAGCCATCTTTTATGGTGTGGTCCGCTGGGGAGGTAGCATCTCTGCAGGAAGAGACTGAACAGGCTGATCCGGAGGGCCAGCTCTGTTCTAGGACGCCCTCTGGACCCAGTGGAGGTGGTGAGTGACAGGAGAATGGTGGACAACATCTCCCACTCCATGCAGGAGACCCTGACAGCACCGAGCAGCTCCTTCAGTGGCAGGCTGCGGCAACCACGATGTGGGGCGGAGAGATTCAGAAGGTCTTTCCTGCCAAACGCTGTCAGACTGCACAACAGCTGACCACACAAACATACATAGACTAACACACCTACACACACATCCAATACACCACTTCCGTTTTCCTATATAGCCACTCTGTACGTAAATACACTTATATTATATGTATACAGGCCTTCCTGTTTTTCTATGTTTATACTGATATTATTATTATAAGTCACATCTACTGCTTTTTTGTAGGACTAGTTATTTACTTATTTCTTATATTATCTTAACACTGCGTGCATGGTCCTTTGTCCAAATGTAACTTTAGTTGTATTTTTGCTAGACTTATTTCTGAAGAGTGGATTAGTTTGAACTGGAGCATGTATTTGGCCTGCTTGAGAAGCGGCGCCTGTATTAAACCGGCGAGGTGACATTGAGCTGTGATGTGAGTATAACGTAACGGAGCGGCCTCTGTTCTTGGCTGGGTGAGGTTCCAGATGCGATGGGCAGATGTCCTGTCAGGCGGGATGAAGATGTGAATATCGCCTCTTTCAGCCCGCACTGGCGCATGTCTGGCTGAACGACAGGGGACGTCTGCAGGAGAGGCCCGGCTCCTGTGGAAAAAAAATAATAACGCCGCCGTCATTTCCCACGAATCGGAATGTCGTGGTTAATTGAGGAGCGGCGCTGCCTCGGTTCTGCCTCCCCCGGTTTAAATTCTGCAACAAGCAACGCGTCATGCTCCATCGCCTGGGCGTTGCACGTAAAAACATCAGGTAAATCACAGATTTTACACTAGTCACCTCATGTTCAGCAAGAAGGAGGCGTTAACGCTGCCATTTAACGTCACGTTACTGGCGCATTACTTTAAACCGTGATCAAGCCTCAAATAAATAAAGTAGGAGCTCAGACGTCTTCACCATAGGATGGTGCAGCCATGTCAGTGGTCATGATCGAGCTCACCTGGTAATTGATGTATTGATCTCAGCTCTACAGTGGGAGGCTGCAGATGACCGGATGACCTCCACACCACCTGCAGAAGAGAGGAATCTGACGAAATGTCAAACTGTCACGATCCGGGCATGGGGACGCATTTGAAGATATCACGTTTGGCCTGGGAGGGGGCTGCCGGAGGCATCGCGGTTCGCCGCTGTGGGGGTTGTGCTGAGCAGTGAGGGGGCGTGGTCTGGCACCAATAATCCAAACAGGGTGAAAGCTAAGTGACTGTCGTTGCAGCACAGCACACGGTGACATAACAAAATGTGTCGTCTGCATTTAAATAGCAGGGTCAAAAGCATTGACACCCTCACTCACTGAGTCACTTTCCATAAAGTCTTAGTCCTGTTAAAACAAGGGGTGGTAGCGGCCTAGTTTGTAACACACCCGTCTATGAACCAGAAGACCACAAAGTCGCAGGTTCAAACCCCACTTACTACCCTTGTGTCCCTGAACAAAACACAGTGTCTCCAGGGGAACCGTCCCTGTCACTACTGATTGTAAGGCGCTCTGGATGAAGGCGTCTGATGCCTTAAATGTAAATTTTACTCAGGGTCAGAGCTCACCCTCCGTCATTGGGTGCAGCAGGGAAACACACACTATTCACTCACACTCGGGCAACTTTACCTAGTCGCCAGTTTACCTAGTGCATATAGCACATGAAGAACATGCAAACGATATCTGGGCCGGGACTCAAACTCAAACTCCTCTGGAGGCGTGAGGCCACAACGCTAACTGGCGCAAAAAATATTTTGTCTTGCGGCGAAAGACGACTCACGTTCACAATCTGGCACCGTCTGACAGAAAGTGTTCACCATCCGCTGTCCACCCGACACTCAGAGATTATGCAAATGAGGGATTTTGCGCCTCGCTGTTATTATTTGTCCAGTGCTGAAAATGTGTGTGAGGTGGAAGAGTGGTGAAAAGGTGACAATTTGATTCGTTTTAATATTTAATACACAGTACCGGCCAAAAGTTTGGACACACCTTCTCATTCAATGTGTTTTCTTTATTTTCATGACCATTTACATTGGTAGATTCTCACTGAAGGCATCAAAACTATGAATGAACACATGTGGAGTTATGTACTTGACAAAAAAAACATGTTTTATGTGAAAACATGTTTTATATTTTAGTTTCTTTGCTCTGGTTACTGCTTTGCACACTCTTGGCATTCTCTCGATGACCTTCAAGAGGTCGTCACCTGAAATGCTTTTCCAACAGTCTTGAAGGAGTTCCCAGAGGTGTTTAGCACTTGTTGGTCCAGCTCACCCCAAACCATCTGGATTGGGCTCAGGTCCGGTCACTGAGGAGGCCAGGTCTCCACTTTTTGTTAAGTATTTTTGTATGTATTTATTTGGAGAAATGCCTGGAAAATGGCATGCACCTTTCTTTGTAGATCTAATGTGGTAGTTCTAACACTGCAGTGTGTGTGTGTGTGTGTGTGTCTGTGTACCCCAGTGTGAACTGTCACATCCGCCACATCAGCACCACGGTGATCCTTTTTCGCTTGAAGTAGTTCTTTCTCTTTTTCTCTCTCTCTCCACGTGCCTGCAGTTGTTCTGTGAATCTCGCTTCTGTTTTTTTATCTGCTTCATTCAGGTCTTTGAAACTCCCATCTTGTTCATTCTCGTCCCGGCTTCGTCAGTCGTCGTTGTGTGCGTGAGAACATCATCCACATAATTGCATATGTAATGTTTGCTGTGATTTGTACGTAACCAGATCTGTGTGCTGAAACCATGGCTCATTACGGAGAGCACCAGACGGTTATTTATTTGAGTGGCTTTAATAAGCCATGTGGCCTCAGTAAAAATGAACCTCTGCAACACGCGTTGCAGAGCCATGTTTATATTGAAATGTAAGTTTAATGGACAGCCGTAGAGGGACGAGGACATCTGTCGTCTGAATTCCCAGGCCAGCCAACCAACCTACACAGTATTATGAGCCAAATTCATGCTCCATGTGTTGATTTCTGTTAATTGAGTTTGATGGCTTTAAACATGTTTGCAGTCATGAGGTCACATGACCAGCTGTTGATTAGGAATTTTTTTATCAGGAAATAGATGGATTTAACATGCAGCCACGACCTCCATACATTTACATTTACATTTACGGCATTTACCAGACACCCTTATCCAGAGTGACTTACAGTCAGTAGATACAGGGACAGTCCCCCCCTGGAGCTATTTAGGGTTCAGTGTCTTGCTCAGGGACACAATGGTAGTAAGTGGGATTTGAACCTGGGTCTTCTGGTTCATAGGCGAGTGTGTTACCCACTAGGCTACTACCACCCCATTGCAACACATGCAGCAAAATGTATTGCATATTTGCATTCTTGATTTGAAGCTGTAATCCATTGAAACGTTTAAGCGGGCTGCACTCTGCGAGAAAGGTGATAAAAGGCCGTTTTGTGGCCTCTCACGGTGTTAGTGCTGCACATGCTGACGCCCTGAGAAGGATGCAGGCGAATGCGTCTGGCATGAAATGAGAGCCGGGGCTCAGAACTGAATCCCCTCACACCCCTGAGAGCCTGGACCATCCTTCCTGCAGCCAACGTTTCATTTCCTTTCATTTCACTTCGTTCTGTTTGGCATTGTACCGCATCTGAGAAGGCAAGGTGAAAAAATCACAGGTCTCCCGCGATATGACGAGGGAGAGGACCAAAGACACATGCAAATAATGCAAAACCCGGATTTACGCCCCGCATAATCAGCTGGACAGACAGGAAACTTTAAACTCATAATCCAACGGCAGCCGACCTGGGGATTTGTCCCAGAGTATCATCTTTTTTTCCACCGTGTGACATTCGGGACTCTAAATTGGACCAAATCGGTTTATCCTGGAGCCTGGTGGGCTGATTAGGGCTTCATTAGGCTTAATACACACTTCCTGTTGTACGATCGTCTCACTGGGATTCACCGTTATCTTTTAATGAGCCGCACCTAATAATGACAGTAATGAGATCAGATGAGGTAAAGGTTAATGAGGTTGCTGCTCAGGCCCGGCTTTCTTGATATGAGAATATGAAAATATGTAACGCAAATGTAACAATTTTTTTGGTTCACCATGTGGTGTGGTATATTATCTCAACCTGATGCACACACACACACACACACACACACACACACACATATACTCAGAAAATGGGCAGGTTGTGCAGAAATCAGCTCCGTTAGGATGGCAGTCCACGTCCTGCCTATCAAAACACCCCTCCCGCTGACGGCCGAGAGTACGAGGTCAGCAGAACGCGGTGACTATGGCCGGCGGAGAGCTACTTCAAACAAAAGCAGAGACTAGATGCAGGGGGCGGGGCTTGAAGTTACATTGTTTCCAGCGATTCAGTATTGATCAGTTCAGATAAGCATTAATGAGCCCACAAATGCCCACAAGGTGAAACTTTCCTGAAATTCAGCATTATGCCCATAAAAATGTACATATCTGCAATAGACTTGGACTTCACGTAATTATATAGAAAGCGTATCATCAGCTTTCTGCATCTCTTGAAACCTTCCTCGCCGTTTGTCATGTTGATGATGAAGAGCGACAGGGCTGTTTTTAATCATTTTACTAATTTTTCTGTCTCTATATTTCAATGTCCAGTCTCAAGGTTTTGCGACATTATCGTGCAAAATGATGTTGGAATTTTGCCTTTGATGAAATGCGAGTGAATTTTTGCCGTGAGGGCAAAGGCATAAAATACCAGATTGTGATTCTAGACAACTGGTAAAGATTTTGTTGTGTGTTCATGGTGGTTTGTACAGATCAAAGGCGAACTGGTGGTGTTAGATGGACATTGGATTTTACCAAAGAGCTGCTGCAGCTGAAACTGTTGCTGACAAAAGAGAGATTTTAAGGGGGACCTGCGCTCATTTACGCAGGTGGGGCTAATATTGCAGCTGCATTGTGTTTTACGTTCTTTACCGATTCGATTGTTGGTTTTCTTCCCTGCTTTTACGGCGAGGCAGCTCCGCAGGCGGGGCCCAGCACCAGGCCGTGTTTCTGAGAGCTCCTTAAACCCCGGCGGTGAACTGAACCGCCTGAGGGCTCTCACAAGTAAACAGCCTGCAGATCGGAGTCCATCAACGGCTCAGAGGTGGCGTGCGACCCGCGGCGATGCATTCCCGGGCGCCCGCCGCCATCCTCCCCCTTTCATTCAGCAGAGGGGCGCTGCCTTCTCCACTACAGCTGCCATTGGAGGCCTGTCTTAATTTTAGTCTTTATTTAGTCATCACTGATGACATTTTAGTCTATTTTTAGTCAATGAAAATTGTCAAGTCTATTTTTATTTTTTTTTATATTTTGTACAAGTGTCATCCAAAACGTCTAAAGCTAGCAGGCTAACATCTATTGCTAACATTACCATGTAAACCATAGTTATCGTTACATTATTGTCTTTACTTACCTCAATGTCACTTTGTTCCCCAATATTTTATGGCCGAATTTCTCCCTGTCTTTTTCGAGCGCACATTCTGTTTTTGTGAGGCGGATACCAAAGCACGCCGCGAGTGTTCTGAAATCTAAACAATGCAGCGAATGGCAATTGAAGAAGTGACATCTTCCCTGCGACCGGATGGGAAGACACAACAATAACGCAAATATATGAGAGGAAATAACGTCTTGTTACGTTTTCATCAGCAAAAATTAGAAGGCAGTTTAGTGTAGTTTTTCTTTTGTAAACCACATTTTATCTCACATTTATCACATTTTTATTTCTCCAAAAATTAACTGATATATTTCGTCAGAGTTATTGTCACACGACCAGAATTTATGTTGCGTCCACTTCATAAAGGTTCGTTGACGAAGATATTTCGTCAAAACTAGTCTCCGCTCACTGCTGCGAGTAATATGCTTATCTTTACTCCACGATTAGGGCTTCGTCTTCTGCTGACGTGGGAAATTTTGTGTGGTGAGGCTCTGGCACCGGATGCCTCTGATAAGCCATAAATTCTTTAATCTTGACAGGCGGTGGGAGCCGCGCCGCAGATAAATCAATGCACTGGACCGCCATCGGCCGCTGTCACTGCTCGCAGTGCCGATAACAGACAGCTTGGTGTCGTCCGTCTCACTGTGACTGCCGATTCGCCATAACTTTTTATGACTTCAATAATTTTTCATTCTTGTTTTAACACAGTCATGTTTGAGAAGGGAATCTAGGTGCAGGGAGGAGCCATGTGATTAAAATAAAAAATCATGTACTAGACGCCAGGCATCATGTCTGTGATCGTAGATGCTCAGTGGTGTTGCACACGTGTGTTTTCCACTGAAAAATCCCACGGTGGAGGAGGTTCTGTGTGATGGTGGGCCGTGGTGATCCATGTTCAGTAGATCAGGACATCAGTGCTAGATGTAACAGAGGCCCCTGGAGTGGCTGATGGGGATTTAGATGGATCTTCTATGACATGAAATTTCATCTCTGTTGGTCACGTGACCTGGTGAATGTAATAAACTAGAATAATGTTATTGCAGGATAATCAGAATGAAGAATTAAAAACTATATGATTTTCAGAAAAGTTAAAATTAAGAAGACTCTTGTATATTTAATAACTGGTTAAACCATGTAAAAGATAAAGATTATTAAGATTTCCTCTAAGGGTGAGGGTTTTTTTACACTTTTTCTTTTTTGAATCGAATGTCTGATCTGATTTTTTTTTTTTACTACCAAAAAAAAAACAGTAAAAATGGTTGAAGGGAATTGAAAGAGCTGATGTCAGGCAGTTATATGAAACTGACTTGTGATTTAGAAGTTTACCAGACGCCCTTATCCAGAGCGACTTACAATCAGTAGATACAGGGACAGTGTCCCCCTGGAGACACTCAGGGTTCAGTGTCTTGCTCAGGGACACGATGGTAGTAAGTGGGGTTTGAACCTGGGTCTTCTCGTTCATAGGCGGGTGTGTTACCCACTAGACTACTACCACCCACTACACAGCAGTCTGAAGTCTGTCATACTTCTGAGCTCGCCTGAGCTGCTCTTCCTGAGGCCTGAGCAAGTCCGACCCCTGGTTCTGCGGCGCGTCTCGGATCATTACGCAGCCCCCGGAACTGACGGTGCTAATGCGGGCTATGCCGCTCAGGGGCCATTAACCTGCCTGGCGGAACGACCCCGTTCCCTGTTCCATCGCACCTGACTTCTCTGTGACTCGAACGTGGACAGAACCATGCAGGTCCCAGTGAAGTCCCCCGCGTGACAATCTGATGTTTTGACAGATCTCTCTTGCTGTGGAAATTCCACCAGATTCGGCAGATAGATGGCACTTTGATGCAGACGAAGGATGAGGATGGACATGATGAATGTAGAGCACCGCCTCACCACGTTCTGGCTTGAACGTCTGGGTTCCTGACTCTTTGGTCTCCAAGGTCCCGTTTATTTTTGAGTGTATCTTCGCCTGTCCCACCCCCCTGACCTGTTGTTCTGTCCATGATGGATTCTGTTTGAGTGCTGCGTTTTAATAAGCGCTGCGTCTCTTACTCCAGGCCCTTTCCTGTCCTTTAAGAACCATGCTCACAATCAGATCCCATTTCTGCTCCCGCTGATGGAAGCGGAACGTTCCACAGATAAGCAGCCGTGGAACATTCTTCACTTCCCTTCACGATCCTCGGTGTCTTCTGATGCGGGCTGCCGTCTTTAAATATAATTCTGCATTCAGATTTAATGTCATCAGCATCTCAACATTAGTATTTTTACATGAGAACTTGTCCTTCCTTATTATTGATACACCAATATGATGCAGCAAATCCCTTCTGGATTTGCAGCGATAAAGACAGAGGATCCATCCCTTTTTGTGTGTAACTATTTCTAACTTTAATTTTGTTTTTAACATGGGGAGGAGCCTGTAGGTTTGACTGACAGCTCTCACACACCCTGCTTGCTCATCCTGGTCGATTTAAAACCCCCTCCTGTCAATCCATCACACTGCCAGGTGTAGCGCAGCACTTATCTCTCCCCTTACTCCTCCGTTTCCCTCCGTGGGGGACATGCTGATTCCACAATGGATGCACAACCAAAGCATTAACAGGACCAGGCTGGCCCAGATCATAAAAGTTACCTTTTTTCAAGATATTATTTTTCCCTAAAATAGAAATTTCACTTTTTTTTTTACAGTAAACGCTCCATACTGTGTTTTATGTACTTAAAAGTGAACATCATGAACTCTGCAGTCAACATATTTACCTCATCATCCCTATATATTTTGCTGAGGTAAATCTCTCCTCATTAGATATTATCAAATAATTGCTGTAGTTATGAATCTATGCATATTGCTGGAATATTGTGAGGTCTACACTGCTACATATCACATATACTCCTATTTATGGTTGCCTGTAAAATTTGTCCATGCAGTAAAAATGCATCCATTAAAAAGTTTCTAAAGTTTTTTCAGTAAGCAGCTCATTTTCGGGGCTTTATGGACCGGTGTGAGGTCCGTTTTTATTTATTTACATTTGAAACCCAGGTTTCCATTCAGAGGCGCTCAGCGAGGCTGCATTGAACTGGTCCCTGTGTGAGACATTGATTGGACATGCTGCATGTGGTGGGCTGTAGCCATGGCAACGTTATAAATCTCACTGACCAAGGAGAATAAACGGGCAGGGCTCATTTCTCTGGGTGAGCTGCTGAGTGCCAATCATTTTTAATTCGGTGCTCAGGAGCCCCACCTCGAGGCGATTAGGTGCGAGAAGAACACAGCCCGAGAGCACCGGCGCACCCACCTGCTTCCAGGTTCCAGGCGTAGATAGTGGTGTGTTGATGTAGACCTGGAGGACACCACACGTGATGCAGCTCAACAACTGGGTGGCGATGAGTAAAGAGGATGAATCAGGCGTGTTAAATGTGGGTAAAAACCAATAATGTGCAGGATAAACGGCGTCCAGGGTTGGTGACCCCATGTTGTTCCCGCAGAACGATGCACATCAGCTGTCAGCATGTTCTGGCTGAATGGAAAAAGAACTGACATGGCGATATATGATAATGCTAAACACATACAGCCATGCATGCAAACAAAGTGAGACATTTCATACCCTTTCTGTCATACAAAATTATCATTTATTCAACCATACAGGGCATTCTGAAATGATTAAAAGAGGATATTGTGGTCATGTTACCATGGCTGTACCATCATGATATAAAAATACACAGTTGATGGTGATTTCGAGGGCCGAAGGAAAGATGTCAGACCTGGACAGGCCTGCGGCAACCTTTGTGAGATTGTAAGATTTTGCAAGATTTATTGTAGAAACTGTGATTCTATCCTTGAAACGGGTGGACGCTGTCTCCAGGTCAGGGGTCATTCTGCTGGAGGAGGAGAAGGGAACTGAGAATAAATTGAAGGCAGTGTCAGTCAGTCTGCTTCATGAACTTTGTGTGAACAGGACAAGGAGCTCAGTAGATTTAAATGAACTTGTAACCTTCTTCTTGTCTGACTTCTGTATAGAAACTAGAACAGAGTGAATAAAAAGATTGTTTTCATGGGGGTCCTAGTGAACCAGAATTGATCTCTTCATCCATGGTGACATGGAAGCACGTTGTAAGTCGCTCTGGATCATGGGCGTCTGCCAAATGCCTTAAATGTAAATGTAAAGGATGAAGTGATTATCATTGTGATGCACAGCACACGGTGACACAACAAAATGTGTCCTCTGATTTTTAACCATCAGCCTTGACCACTTCCTTACCGCTAGGCTACCACTGCCCCCTTTGTTCAGGCATGTCCCAATGGGTGGAGACCCTGCGGAAGGCCCGGGATCCGCTTGTACCCGATTGTGCCAGGAGTCTTTGGAGAACCCTGGAGAACGGTCAACTCAGCCTACTGCCACCGTGACCCTCATCTGGAATCTGTTTCATGGTTGTTTTCATATAGTGCTGTATGAGTGTTTATATTAAAATTCATATATTTATCCTGCTGGCCTCAGACTGACACTTCAATTTAATTATGAAAGGACAATGTTCAGTTATTCAATGTTCAATTTTCTTACACAGAATGATTGAATTAGTACCTTTTATTCTGGTGTGTTTTTGTAATAATGTTGGACAAAAAGTTGATTTTTATTGAAATTTGAGTGTTTGTGGGTAGGTGGTGTACAGAGGGTACATACACAGGCACACACACACACGCACACACACACACACACACACACACACACACACACACAAAATCACACTCACAGTACTGGAACACCACTGGTTTTTGTCATGCATTGAAGTGGCCAGTCACCCGGTTTATGTGGCCAGTCACCGAGTTGTACAGTATAAAATGCTGTTAGTATCTGGTAATGAAAATCTCTCTGTTTTTGGGTTAAATAATAATAAAGTGAATAAGTGAAGTGATTGTCACATGTGATACAAAGCAGCACAGCACATGGTGCACACAGTGAAATTTGTCCTCTGCATTTAACCCATGACCCGGCAACCTTCTGATTACGGGGCCACTTCCTTAACCGCTATTCCACCACTGCCCCATTAAAGGACGTTTGCTCGGTGAGAACTTTTCTGAACTTCATCTGCATCTCATCTCTGACTGGTCCTTTGATAAAACCTGGACGTGTTTGGTGGAGAATGCGGACGTGTTTTATTCCGGGGAATAGTCCAAGGCAAGCTGTGTTTCTGAACACTCCCTGTAGTGGTGCGAGTTCTCGCCCACCACTATTTACCCGCCACCGACGTCACCGCAGCTCTGAGGGGAGCACTTACAGTACGTGAGACATCGACTGGGATCTGTCTGGCTGGTTTTGGTTCACTCTGGTCCAGTTCCGCCGGGCAGTTTTGAAATGATGCCACGCCCTGCACATTACATGTCCAGCCCTGTCCAGCAGCAAGCAGTGGGAAGATTCGGTCCAGACAGGCAAGGATGTGGGAATTGTGGACGTGGCACCGGTGGTGACATTACCTCCTCTGCCCCCCACAGCCGTCACTGACGTGCTTTTTTTCGGCACTGAAATATTTAGAGGATCTTGTCGGTCTGGCAGCTGATATTTACAGCTTTAATTTTGAGGGCCGTCTGCAGATGTTCCTCGGTGGAAGAACCGGAACATTTCTTGTCCGGACGTTTCCGCAGCGCTCGGTAACAGCGTGTGACCCCCACTTTGCATCATGTCATTGTTTTAGTTCAGGTGTGGAGCAGCAGCGGAGTAAAAAGCCTCTTTCTCAGTTTTGCATCATTTCCTCGCCCCGGCTGGGACTCGGCTCATGTGCCAAACGCCTGAAGGGTCTCAGTCGGCGGTGACTGTAGATGAGGATGTGAGAAAAGGCTCGGCAAATTTAGAAGGTCAAAGGTCATTGGACTTCAGCACAGTGAAAGTGCGTGCACACGAGGAGGAGGAGGAGGAGGAGGAGTAGCACCCATCCACGCCTCCATACTGAACCTTCACAGCAGAAGATGTTCTACATCATCTCCTCCGTAGTGACATCAAGTGAACACTGAGAATAGGTGCAGCTCTGGGGTCTTCATCGAGCGCTTGGCACCGGCGGTTCAGTCATCTGTCGGATCTTTATCTTGTGAATCAGTCATCCTTTTGTCTTCAGGTGATGATCTGCAGCTCCCTTCACTTCTCAGGCAGCTCATGATTCTGCTGGAAAATCAGCAGAAACAAGGAGCGCTTCTCTGAAGAACCCAGTTCAAATTCTGTTCGTGTTTGTGGATCACGTGCTGTAAAAGTAAAATGGTTCCGTGACGGTTCGTATCGTTGAAGAACTTCAACGTTTTGCCTGGAGCTGTGTTACTGTGGAGAAAGAACCCTGTGCTGGTGGACGGGTTCTCCTGTGGTCGAGCTCTGCCGACCTTCCTTCTGTGGTCTGTGAGTCTGTGTATTAAAAAAGGATGAAAATTGAGAAAAAAAGGAAAATCATTTTCACTTAAGAAGCTTTAAACCTGTTTTTGATTGTTCTTGTGTAAAGATCTCGATCACCATGTACTGTTGGAAATTCTCATGCATATGAAAAAATTGCTTTCAAAATTTACATTTACATTTACAGCATTTACCAGACGCCTTTATCCAGAGTGACTTACAATCAGTAGTTACAGGGACAGTCCCCCCCTTGAGACACTCAGGGTTAAGTGTCTTGCTCAGGGACACGATGGTTGTAAGTGGGGTTTGAACCTGGGTCTTCTGGTTCATAGGCGAGTGTGTTACACACTAGGCTTCTACCCCCCTACAGTAGTGTCATTTGTAGTCACTAGTATAATTCGTAGTTTGAGACATATCTCATGAAAGATGGATAAACTGACAAGTTCGACCAGTTCTTTTCTTGCTAGACTCGGCGCACTGTGTAAATCGAGCGGGACGTTCTGATTGGTCACGCTGTGGCTTTCTGAAAAGCCAGGACTTTATTTTGCAACCCCACCTGGACTGTCGGGCCGATTGCTGCTCCGGTTCCAGCGGCTCAACTCCTCTAATACCGAACAGCGGCGGAATGAGGAGGGATTCTGTCCATCTCTTTTCATCCATTTCTTTCTCTCTTCCTCCGGGTTCCCCGGGCGGAGTCACGGCTGGAGGTTATTGTGTGCGCTTGTCCTTTGTGGACAGATAGATTGCTTTTTTTTTTTGCACTGGAATGAATTTCCACCAGCGCTCCATTCTTCTCTTGGTATAAACTTGCAGGAATTGCTTCTCCTTTGCCATATGGAGCATATTTAAAGTTCCCCCGTCTGCTCCCGCCCATCTCATCTCCACTCAGGTGCAGCAGGATGACCTGCTCCATCAGCAAACACATCTGTTTGTTGAAAGTGCCGGAGGAGGACCACTTACGGGCCCAAAAATGGACTCTCCGGCCAGTTTATTAGAGACCCCACCCTGCACCTCCAGCTACGGTATGACCGTAGTCCAGCTACTGATCTACACAGTGTGCTTATCATCTTCTGACCCTCCATCGGTGGCCAGTTTCTTCTCTCTGGGTGTATTTGGGTGGTGGACCACCCTGTTCCCAGGGTCACAACCCCTCATCAGAGCTGGTCAGCAGTAACTCACCATTGATGTCATTGGTGGTCAGATGGAGGTAGAACATAGGTGAATCCAATAGAGTGACCCAGACCGGTGGATATTAGTTATTAAATGTTTGGAATAAAGTGGCCAGGGAGAGGTATTGTTTTTCTGGAGGTTCATAATCGATGAAAGAATTGTGTAAACACAGAGAATCCATTGTTCTGTGTTTAAGTGAAACACTCGCAGCACAGCACACGATGACACTACGAAACGTGTCCTCTGCTTTTAACCACCACCCTTGGTGAGCAGTGGGATGTCTTGTGATTATGAGTCCGCTCCTTTACCCGCTACGGAACAATGCTCAACTGCCTGGATCTGTCATGTTGATGAACACCACAAGCTCCTCTTATGAATTTTGATCCTACAAACTGGACCGTTTGTCGGAGCCTGTTCTCATCTGATCCCTGTTTCTGAAGGTGGTACTGATGTACCCCCCCCCCCCCCCCCCCCCCCCCCCAATCCTCGCAAATCTCTGAAAACCGTCATAATGATCTTCCGCCTTCGTTTTTGATGGATTATTTTAGAGCTTCTGTCGATACGGGCTGTTCCAACAAAACCATGAAAAGCAAACAGATTATGTATGTGTGCGTGTGTGTGTGTGTGTGTGTGTTTAAGGGTGATTTAGAGTGAAAATTGGCCAGTTTGCGGACCTGCGGCAGGCAGAGGTGCCTGATGGAGGAGGATGGAAACGTGTTCGGTTCGGTTTACCGCTGTTTGTGCGTTGGGAAGCAGATGCTGCAAAAGCCAATTATGAATTTTTGTCACATAAACCGTTCTGGTGTTGCGGGGAAGGGACAAATCATGACGACAACACACATCAGAGTGTCACATTTTCATTCGGCGCGCTGAAAGAAACAAGTAGGCGCCACCGTTGGCTCCGATCGACCTTGGGAGTCCATGGCAACCTTTTAAATTCATGATCCGCCGAGGGGAGCGGGAGAACGGCGGAGGAAGGGAGGAAGTTCTGCATAACGCTCCACTTCACGCTGTTCATTCATTCGTTTGTCCATTCGCAGGTCTCCGCAGGTCTTCTCCTCCAGCCAGAGACGGAGGTCTGACCAGCGGATCGCGATGCCGTCCCCCGGGTCTCTTCTTCCACTGAAGGAGTCTTCTTTTGCTTAGAGGGACGTCATCGTATCGACCTGCGGCGCTATGTGTCAGGTCTCAGGGGGCGTGGCTGATTGGACGGGCCGGCGCGGCGTGGGCGTGGCTCTGGCCCTCCTCTGGCTGGGCGCGGTGACGGTCGCGGGGAGGACGAAGCCCCTCGGCCACACGCACCTGAACTCCATCCGCATCGACGGCGACATCTCGCTGGGCGGCCTGTTCCCGGTCCACGCCCGCGGCCACGACGGCAAGGCCTGCGGCGAGCTGAAGAAGGAGAAGGGCATCCACCGGCTGGAGGCCATGCTGTTCGCCCTGGACCGCATCAACAACGACCACGCCCTGCTGCCCAACATCACGCTGGGCGCCCGCATCCTGGACACCTGCTCCCGCGACACGCACGCCCTGGAGCAGTCGCTCACCTTCGTGCAGGCGCTCATCGAGAAGGACGGCACGGACGTCAAGTGCCTGGGCGGCGGCGCGCCCATCGTCACCAAGCAGGAGAGGGTGGTCGGGGTGATCGGGGCGTCGGCCAGCTCCGTGTCCATCATGGTGGCCAACATCCTCCGTCTGTTCAAGGTAAGCGGTGCAGTTTTGATGTGATTAATGGCGCCTTTTATTTTCTCCATTGAGGAAAGCTGTGAATGGAAGTCTTGATTCATGCTGCTGGTGTGTGTGTGTGTGTGTGTGCGCGCTTGCTGTAGCGGGTGATTAATGCGACGCAGCGGGTCTCTGATTAACAGCTCAGGATGCTCATGCTGCTCTCGTGTGCCACAGTTGGTCCAACAAACAAGTCAAAAGCATCTGATCCATCTGATGCGTGGCTCAGCACAGATGATCTGCGCCTCTGCTTGTTCAGCTCAGCAGTCGTGTGGATCGCAGCCAATCCCAGGACCAGCTGATATTGAGTGATGGCTAACATGAGCAGGGGGCGGGGCTCAATCTATATCTACATCGGTCGCCATTGGTGGTGGGAAAGGTAGAAACGATTGGCTGATTGAAAGCTTCCATGACAATTCTGATCTCAAGAGCGGATTTGACACCTGAAGGCGTGTTGGAAAGTGACCTCATGAATACTCGCTCTTAGGTTTTGCTCTGATGAACATCCAACTTTAGGAGAACTTTAGGATTTGGAGTTTTTTTTCAGGAGGCTGGAAATTGGCCTAATGAGGCCTATGACATACATTTACATTTACAGCATTTATCAGATGCCCTAACTCAGAGTGACTTACAATCAGTAGTTACAGGGACAGTCCCCCAGGAGACACTCGGGGTTAAGTGTCTTGTTCAGGGACACAGTTTGAGCCTGTGACTTTGTGGTCTTCTGGTTCGTGGACAGGTGTCGCATCGCCCACTGGACTACTGCCACCCGTGATGTGATTTACGTAGATTTCCAGATGGTTCCAAACAAGTGACATTTGATTCAACTCAAAAGTCAGCGGGTATATTAGAAAGGTAGAGTTGCTGGGTCTTACACACACACACACATATATATGCCAATGTCATGATGAATTATTTGTTCTATGTCGTGAATTACTGTACCTCCGCGCTTTGATAAATGCTCGAGCTCAGACAGCAAGCGATCTTTTATTCATTTTTCAAAAACCTGCTTTCTTCGTGAGAAATAAGCATGGCTTCATTATCAACAGACCAATAAAAAGAGTTGTTTGCTGAACAGACTCTGTAAATGGTTAGTCGCAATCCCGTAATTAAGGCTGAACACTGGCCTGACAGAGTTGCAAATTCATCATGTCCATGTCCCACAACTGCACTGGCGGGGACTGTGTACAATGGTTGCTGTTTATCAGGGGGCGTGGCCAGCTTCATTAAAGTTGCTAAAGTTGCTGAATCTTCTTCTTTTTTTTTTGCTTGTGGTCTGGTGCTCTTGGGTCCTAATGAGTCACTTAATGCCTTTACGTTATTTCGTGCTCCACTCTTCAGTCAAGAGACCTGCAGCTAATGTAGGATAATTATGGTCTAATCGGATTCGCTTTATTTGATGCCAGGTGATTGCAAACTTCATGTGTAAGTGATGTGTGTGTGTGTGTGTGTGCATGCAACCTGGTCACTAAAAAGGATCCCTTTTATTGCCTGGCTAGTTTATCAGTTCACGAAGGTTTATTACTGCCACTCAGATGGTTCGTGTTCCGTCGTTTACGGGTTTTCCGAATATCTTCAGAGTCTTCTGTTCGTGGTAAGAGAAGGACAGACCTGGTGGAGGTGAGAAGAGTGAGGCCTGGTCTCTTCGTCACAGACCCATTCAGCCTCTGATCCCGCCCCGTAGAGCCGCGAACCTCCAATTCATCCCGCCATCCTAATCCTAGCGGGTAATTTCACTTGGAAAGATCAGAATCAGTCTGTATAAAACCTCAGCAGGTATTACACCCCCAAAAAAACCCCAAACCCTTGTTTAATCCTTCCTGATGTCGGTTGGCAGATGTCACTTACCTGCCTGGTGAAAGTGGCTGAAAGGCTCTGGGGTCGCGACCCCTGTCTGCACGAAGGTGATTAGCAGGTCGGCAGGACTTTGCATTTCTCATTTCCATGCGTTCCAACGTAATGCAGAGAGTTCCTCGGTAAATATAAGAAACGCTGGTTATAGTTCCTTATTCATAACCCCGGTAAGAATAGCTGCAGATGAATGATTTAGGGGTGAGAAGGAACGTTCCGGAACACAACAGAAATTCGTATAAACTTCACCCACCTTCACTCTGGCACGCGAAAAAATCCATCTCAGAGGGATCTTTAGTGTTTTGTCTGCTGTGTTATTAAAGGCTCCGGATTTTTCCTTTGTTCTGAGAAGTGACGTCTCTGTGGGGATCTTGTGGATCGATCTGTGGCGCTGTGACATCGTGCTCGTTCTGCCGCTCCACACTCAGATTTTTAAAAAAACTTTTTTTTTTTTTGCTAAGCTCGGAAGCCACAGACAGAAAGCAGGGGCCATTGTTTGCCATTATGGAGTCCGTATTGAGCCCCTCGACTTCTGTGGACCATGAAACGTCCATTCGGTTCACGCCGCTGACCCAGACAGGCCGTTAGCCTTTTCATCTGCCGTCGAGTGGCTCCGGGAGGCGCTTGCCGGGCTGGAGATTTCACCGCTGACAGGCTGACAGGCTGATTACAGGTTGACGGTCGCTGTCGTGCTTCATGGAGGACGAAAAACTTCACTGATTTCAAAAATGCACGGGGGTGGACGCGTGATTGGACGTCGTTACAGAGCGCCCACGCAGCCCTGTTCAGGGGAAATGAAATTTGGTCTTATCAAAATAATTTGTATTTTGATAAGATGCTAATATGCTAATATTATAAAAGTACCAAACAGTGGCCATCGTTGGCTCCTCAGTAGACGAGGGCTCCTCCTTCATTTCCGATTCCATCACCCTCAATGTGAATTGTCTGCTGCCATTGTGGGTATTTACTGGTATTGGGCCAGAAATCCTATACGTTTGCCCTGATTTCGGGAGGCGCCCCGCTGGGAACTGGGGGCTCATCTAGCGAGGCGCGCGGCGTAGAGGTTCCCGCGCTTTTATCTCTCTGTGGGGCTCGACGTGTCTCGATTGTGTCGTTTTTCACCTTGAATGGATCACTGCCTTCACCCAAACAATGCAAAATGTTTGGCTCTGTGTCCCGAGAAAATTAGAATTGATTTGCGGGCCTTGCTGTGGGCCCGTCACCGGGGTGTCCTGATGCGCCTGGAATAAACTCGTATTTATGGTTCATACCCTTACAAATAATACATTGCAACGTGACAAATAATGTAAATCAATACGACAGAACGCGACAGAGAATGTACAGAGGGATTATCAGCGTGGTGCCTTCCTTTTTATGTTTGGTTAAAAAAAAGCTTCAGCTCTGTCTTTACTATGATGCTGTCGTTATTACACATTTATTACTCATTTACCACCGCACTGCACCTGGTCAGTTAGGATTTAAAGACATGGTTGCTAGTGTGTTGCTTTATCAGCATTATCACAAATGATGAGATCAGATTAGTAGTGTTGTTTTTGTGTGTATGGTGTGACATGGGGTAAAAGTAAACCATACAGAAACCCGTTTTTTTAAAGAAAAGTGTGCGGAACATGCGGCTGCATCAAGTAGCTAAATTTGAGGAGCATTTGTCAAGAGACCAAAGCCGATACCACAGCTAATGCTGTTTTTGTAATCCATGTGTTGCTTTGTATTAATATAACTTTATCTCCCCAAAAAGTCAAAACTCCCCACCATGCATTGCACGTAAGAGTAGAAATACTTCCCTATTAAAAAGCAGGCCTTGCGTAACCTGTGCATGACTGCAAGCTGATTTTAATTTATACGCAGCTGTAAAGATGTCTGTGAATTGTTCATCTCTAATTAGAGCGTCTGTGTAATAGGCTGCCGCCATGTGATTCAAGGAAAATATGAATAATACAGAAGTAATGAAGAGGTGCCTGTGCAGTTGTGGTCTCCTGGACGTCACTTTACAGTCACAGCATGCGGCCAAACAGTGTGAGGGGCGGAGATGACAGACGTTTATTCATTCATGATTGTTTTCGCAGCTCGTGCACTCAAACACACATACAGATATGAATTCAGAATTTCATTCTGAAGCCCAGCTGCCGTGACCAGGCAAGGCGTGACCTGATTGTGCATCTCTGAGCGCCGAGATGAAGATGAAAAACACTGTCACTGTTACATCTTACTTGGTGTCCACCGGACAGCCGAGCAGTGAGTTGGTGATGCGGTGCCGTGATGGAGACCTTTATTCCATGCCTAACTCCGCCCTACAGTTACATTTACATTTACGCCATTTATCAGACGCTCTTATCCAGAGCGACTTATAATCAGTAGTTAAAGGGACAACCCCCCCCTGGAGACACTCAGGGTTAAGTGTCCTGCTCAGGGACACGATGGTAGTAAGTGGGGTTTGAACCTGGGTCTTCTGGTTCATAGGCGAGTGTGTTACCCACTAGGCTACTACCACCCAGCAGTTGACACCACCCACACTTGACCCTTCTGCACACAAGGAAAAACTCCACAAAAAATGTGTCATGGTGTACATTGCATGTCAATTATAATGCTATAAAGAACATATTATATTGTGCACAGTTTTTATAAATAGCTTTTCAATCATAATTCTGCAAACTGGGATGTTTGTCCCTCCGTTGACACAGTCTTTATGCTTCTGCATTTACGTTGGCTGCGGTCATTTTTTGGAAGAATGCACAAATTGATTCAGAAACATACGGCTCCTCTCCTGCAAAGAGAGGAGATCTCACATGATCTCAGCACAACAAGCTCAAATGAACCAATGCAGGACGGATGTCATTAAAAGACGTGGCTCTTGCGCCATTTCATTTCAGGAAGTCGGTGTGGGTTAGAGAGAGAGAGAGAGAGAGAACAGGAAGAATGAAGTCATGTAATGATGGACTGGCTGCCATATGCCACTGACTCTGAAAGTGCATTACCTGCGGTCATTGATTACTGGGCCTGATGAAAGGCTTTTTCCCATGATGCTGGAGTGGACCGAGTCCTCCTTCAGTCCCATCTATCTCTGTGGCATTGTGATGGTGACCATCACCCAGAGGTGCTTGTCAGCCTGATGCTGATGAGGAAATGGAGCCTTTTGCAAACAATTAATCATGACTAATCATGATGAATCGTAATTAAAGCATGGCAGAGATGCCATGTAAAAAATGTTAAAATCTATTTTTGGTCTAACGTAACACTTAACAGCATGAATCGAGGCTTTGGTTTTTACCCATAATGCACATCTATCCTGATGACACATGGATAAATTTAATAATCAGTGATTCAGTTTCATATTTCCACTTTAATCCATCTTTGAGAATTGGCTTAAGTGAGATTTGGGATGACACATTTTTATAAAATCTCTCCCATATTTTATAGATTTATTCTTTTGTTGGAATCTGTCTTAAAACCTTAATTTGCATCATCTTTCAGAGCTGAATGTTAACTGATTAACTGTTGACTGTAGCTTTTATAGCCTCTTTTAACCTTTTCGGAATGAATGAAGTTAAAAGTTCCTCTGGAGTCGTTTTATCTGAGCTCAACAGACACATGACAGCGAGTCTTCATATCTCTGGATTCAGGGCATTTTCTCACAGATTCTTATGCAGCATTACAAGCACTTTAAAAAATCTAATTCATGTAAATCCCCTTGAAGGTGACTCTTATGTCGCATGATGCACATTTATAAAATTGCATGAATGAATGAACATGGACCGACACGTGATAGTGAAGCTGCTGCCATTGTTCTGGTCAGCGTGTAAATAATGGGACCACCGCAGCCACGGTGGTCTGGGGTTTGTGGCGTGGGATGAATAAATCATGCTCGCCTTTTGCATTATTTACACCAAAACCAGTTCGTGTTGAGGCACAGTTGGCCTGGTCTATAAAAGTATTATGAACATGTGAACAGTGAACAGATCCGACTCTGATTTTGGCTGAAGTGACCTTCCTAGAGGTGAGTCAGAGGGAATGGAAGCGGTCTGCTGACCTCGGCCGTTATGTTCCCCACACGTCATTTTTCCAGTTTAAACCACGGACCCAGGAAACCTGGAGAAACAAGTTGCTCAGGACGCCTCCATAACAACCTTCTCCACGAACTCATCGTTGGAGGCAAGAAAATCCAGGAATTTCTCAGGATGAGTCATGTGACCAGTTCTCATTTTTAAAAAAAGGTGACAGAATAATAAAATCTCAGAAGTTACAAGTTATACACAAATTAGAGCAGAAAGCCTTCTTATTTATTTACTTTATTAAAAAATACAGTTTTTATGTATGTTCATATTTATTCCCACAACCAGTAACCGTAGCCGAGCTTTGTTTGTGTGGGTGTGAATTATGGATTTGAGCCTCGTGTGAGTGTGTGTGTGTGCCTTTTGAAATGTAAAACGTGGACGCCATGTTCACCTTTCATCGTCCGTGCAGAATAAAGCCCACCCCGGACCACCGGGGAATCCTGCCTATTCATGAACCACGGCCCTCTGGCAGGTAAAAACGACCGCGGCGTGATGACATCCAAGCGCGATTCTGGGCAAAGTCGCGGTTATCTGATGTGAAACGGTCCTGCTGGGAAGATGAACCACGGTGGCGGTATAAACGGACGTGCTACGCCTTCCAGGGCAGGGGTCACCATGCGGGGCGGGGCTTGTGACCTCCCCAGTCGACTGATATTCAGCTTCTTGCACCCCTGACTCTGTCCAATTGGTCCATCAGACCTCATTAGGGATGAGAACCGAGAACTGATCAGTAAGTCTTGAGCATCAATAAGCAGGAAGTTGGTCCGGGGAACATGTTCATCTCAGTTACACCTTTTTATTGTTCTGCTATGCCGAACGGCGCCTAGAACCTTGATGGTCGTGCTTTTAATTGTCCGGAACGTAGGAGGTGAGGAGTCTTGAAGATGGTTAATGAGTCCGTGGGCTGAACGGCTGGACCTGAGTCATGATATTGTGTGTGTGTATTTCTGCTTTCTGGCTTCCTTGAGGAGGTTGTTTACTAGTCTAGCCATGACCCTGA
Organism: Denticeps clupeoides; assembly: GCF_900700375.1. Taxonomy (NCBI): domain Eukaryota; kingdom Metazoa; phylum Chordata; class Actinopteri; order Clupeiformes; family Denticipitidae; genus Denticeps; species Denticeps clupeoides. The sequence goes on from NC_041718.1 coordinate 19,205,830, forward strand.
TCTGGTGAGCCGAGCGGGTTTGGGGTAGGGAGTGGCCCAGTAGAAGGACGCCCATCGCCTGGACCAGTTTCTCGCCTCCTTGTTTTGCTCAGCCGCAGCTCTCCTGATCCCAGACTTGCTTCACAGGCAGGACTGCGACGTGGAAGTCTGAGGAAGTGAACTCGCCGTCATGTTCCTGGGAGCAACTGGGGGTGATGCAGCTCTCCTTCACCAACCCCCCTCATTAGCAAGGTGTTTTCTCAGCCTGTTGTCCTGCCTCCCTGACCGCGGGGGGCTAAAAATCTCCCGCGGTCATCAGTTTGTTCGGCACTTAAAAATCCCACTTCTTCCCACGCCACGGCTCGGATTTACTCAGCAGTAAAAACGAAATGTGCTGATGCGCGTGGATGGCCTGTTGAGCAGGGGTCTACTGACAAAACCCCAAAGGGATGCAGACGCCTCACTAATGACCAACGCCAACTACCTGCCATCTGACAAATTTCATGTCAAATTTTATAAACGCTTCCCTTTCTAATCAATACGTTCCCATATGGAACATTCTCTCCCTCCTACCACACTGCTTAGATGAGACGTTTTTTTCCCCAAATTTTTCCCATGGTTTTATAGGAGAAAGGGAAAATGTGTTATAGTTGTGTAAAACTAAAGCGATATTTTCAAAATTGGAAAAAAAAACACATTTGTGAAATTACCGCATTTATATTGTGTGATATTATGCAAAAAAGTCATTTTTTCCCAACATATCAAACCTTGTTAAAAAATGATGGTCCATCTCGCCGTGGCTCCTGCATGTGCTCAATCTTTTAATTCGTGTCATTCATGTTCTGGGTCAGCGTTGAGCTGCACTTTACACCCTGGCAGCTGCTTTTTAAACAAATCTGAAGGAGCCTTCAGAAACCGCGCTGGAGAGGAATATCCTCCATGCCGTGTCACCAGGGTACTCTGCCCTCAGAAGTAGAACATTAAAGACCCTCAGGGACGTTTCTTAATGGTTTCCATTAACACCCAAATGGGAAGTGGCACAAAACCCATTACGTTTCTGGGGAAAACTCTGGCCGCATGAATTTGAATAGAAACATTTGCGGTGTTTATAAGGACCAGCAGCACGTGCAGAGCTGGTGAAGCCCACATGAAACGGATTATGAGATGTTTGCAGTGCTTCAGAAAGAGGTGTTTTTTTTTCTGGATCTATGATGGCTGGAGGAGTTGAAGAGAGGGCTGCATGTAGGCCAATTGATTGGCCAGAGACTCACGGTCCAGCCAAATGCTCAGGACGAGGCTGTCTCATGTTACAGAACGTTACCCAGGCTGAAATGGGACCTATGGGTGACATCAGCAGACGGAGACGGCGAGGCAACACTGATGATGGAGCAAGTCTTACTGCAGAACCAGAGGTCTCACTCCGGCAGCCTAACAACAAAATGTCTCCTGGAGGAAGAGCTGACATTTTTTACCATCGATTATGCCGTTTTTATTGCCCTTCCTGCTTCTCTGCTGCACTTAGAAACTATGTATGCGCAAGTGCATGCATTTATGATAACGACCATATATATTCTTAATCACCTTTTAAACTGTTAAAAAAAAAAAACAAACAACAAAAAAATGAATCATATGACTAATAAAAGGACTCTTATTGCATCTTTTATTTGCAATTTTGATGAAACAAACGACACGGGATCCTCCATCGTTCTAGCGCATGGTTGTTACCCGCGTTTCAGCCGTACAGAACTTTTATCAATAATAAATGACCAGGGTTACCGGTATACCGGTGAGGTGCTGCGTGCGTGCTGGTATGTTCATCTCAGCCAACCAAAATGCAGAGCAGAGCGCTCGGCGGCGTGAGCGGGTGTGTTGTTTTGATTTATGAACTGGTTTTTGAATGTTGCTATTTATGAAAGACTGCTGTTGCAACCATAAAGAAACCCCGGTATGAAACTTTATTTAGCCTCAGTGATGAAAAATGGTAGCAGTGGGTGTTGCTAAGCAACAGCCGATCGCTTTACATCGTTCGCAGTGTAAGTAACGATAATGGAAAGGGTGCCAAATTAGCCATGGGTATATCCGTGCTATCGTATGCATCCCAAATGAACCGCCCATGTGGCTAATAAGTTAATTATTGAGTCAGCAGAAGATGCTGAGTTTTGCATTTACTCATTAAATATGGGCTGGTGTGGACTGAAGGGGTCTGGCGGGACGCATGCATGGACGAATGAGACTGTGGACGGGCCTGAGGCACTAGTGCACTGGTGGCCGTCCCCCGAATGCGAGATCTGGGGCCACCAGGCGGACGAGGGGTCATTACACGCCGGCCTGCTGCGTCTGAGTGATGAGCGGCCCCCGGGATGTCCCCGGCGGACCCGCCGCTCGCCGTCCCCAGCCAGACTTGGCTAATGCACAGAGCGGTTCACGACGCGGCCATTTACCCAACATCTCAGCCCCCGGAAAGCAGCGGGCTGATTCCACCTCGGCGCTCTAAATGTGCTGGCGGAGCTGAAGCCAGAGTGCTTTGAGCGTTACGCCGGGGACGCGGTGGTCAGCCCGCTCGCCTCCTGCTTAGTGCGTCACCGTCAGCCCGGAACTTAAACAGCCTTAAACAGCCGCGCTGCATTTTTATTCACCGAGACGCAGCCTCACCGCGTGTGCATTTAAATGAAGAAAACGGGCCCGCTGCTCATCTCCGATGACGCCTTCACGCTGGAACACAGCTTCAGTTCGCCCAGCAGCGGTGATCAGGAACACGTCATGCATGCAAAGCACATTTCTTTACCTCTTCTGGTGTGACACCGACTGAATATTACTTTTTGCAGTGGAATAAAAATTGTGAAGGATAGGAAATAAGGACATTTAAAGTCGATTTGCTCCCCATTTTATCTTGACATATATAGTTTTACATCTCTAGACGGAAAGACGAGCTGCAGTCATGTCCAGCCCAGTCATATGAGAACGTTCAAAAACAATACAATCGGTTTCGAGCTCTTGGTGAGATGAATCTCTCTGGTCATTGATTGAAAAGGTTTGTGCTGCTGGTCAGCCTGGGTTAAGGTGTGTGACAGGAAGTGTTGGAGAGGGATGCAGGTGAAATCGCTCTGCTGCGAGCTGTGTGTAGCGTGTGTGAGGGTGTGTGCTGTATTTTGTCTGCCGCATCAGGCTGATCTGTTGATGAAAGAGACGATGCGAACGAGGCTGACGGGCATCGCGTCCGCAACTCGTCACCTGTCAGTCCGGCACAATCGACACTCGTTGTGTCACCTGCTGGGTCCTAACTCTGCGAATGAAGAATTGTGGGTAAAAATGTTGACAGGTGTTCAGTCCTTCGCAACAAATTACAATAAGCAGCAGCCATGCAAGGAGGGATATGAGAGGTTCAGGTAAATGGCAATACGCTGTAGCTGTAAAATATGAACAGCGCCGATACGCTGTAGTATTAAATAACGAACGATGCAGATACACTGTATTATTAAATTATGAACAACACCGTTTTTTTCTCTATATTTTACTGCACATACTATGCAGAATATTTCAAATGAACTCTGTTCTGTTTCTTTACACGACCTCAGTCTGGGGATGAGGAACGCTGAGCAGCATCAGCCTTCATCATCGTTCCCTTTTCCAACTCTGCAGCTTCATAAATTTGCACCGTAGACAGAGAACAACACAAAAAGACAGAAGAAGCATACAGGAACCTCGGAAGTCCTCTGCTGACGGCCCACGGTGTGGGGCTTGTCGAGGCCGAGCTAATCTGCCTCATTCACCTCCTGAGTGAATTCGCTCAGAGGCTGATGCTGGCTGAGTCCCTCCGACACTCACCCCAGTAGATAGCATGAGACGAGCCATTCGCCCCAACACACACACACACACACACACACACACCTCTCAGCATTCCAAACTGACCAAAGGAATCATACGCTGCGGCTTGTGTCTGTGATGATGTCTTTACCTTAGAATGGAGAAATTAATTCAAATTTACAGTATACATAAAAAGCTTATCCATCATATACCATACTTTATATAATGTTGATTTTGTAGTTGTGGCTTTTTATTATTACGCCATGGTAAAATACATTCTCTTACCTGAATTTCTCCACTCCCCTTCATCTTCTAAGCTTACGTTCTGTTGAGCAGAGGTAGTAATATTTGGTTCAAAACATTTTTTTCTTTTTTTACTCCAGAATCACTCATACAGTATGATTGTCTTGTGCCACACAGACAATTTCTGAATAAAAAGACCCGAATTTGTATTTGTGTTTTTGATGTATTTCAACCTGAGCTCATTTTTGAAGGATCCAGCGCCAAGGAGAAGAACAAAAGGGGTTCTTTGAAGCTTTTTTTTCTGCAGGCACATTTTTTTTAACCAGTTAACATCCAACAGCATCCCATTTCCTGGCTGCTTTGAACTCCTGCTCTGACCCCTGGATAAACTGCTTTTATTCATGGCCTGCGATGGCTGCAATGCTCTTTCTGGGTGTCGGGGCTCTGGATCGCACGATCGCAGCCTGCACTGGTCCATGTGGCCGCAGGGCTCTAATCATGGAGCAGTGCTGCTGATTAGATATCCATGATTAGGGCCCTGTTAAAAGGACAACACTGTTGCTCACCTTCTGTTCCTGGCCTTATGCCACACACCTTCGGGTTCTTTTTCAGTTCGTCCCCTTTCTGTTCCTTTTGGCTCTCATGCTGTGTTTTGTTCTTTTGGTCATTTATTAAAACTCCTTCATCGCCATGCCCTGCTTCTGTTCTTCCTTTCCCTTCCAGCTTGTGGTTGTGACACTGGGTGTAAATTCAATGCCAGTGCCACTTCTGTGCCTCCACCCACCAAGTCCTTTAAAGGAAGAGCAACAGGGCTTCAAAGAGTTTGAATAGTAATTAAAACTAGGGCTGCAACTAACGATTATTTTAACAATCGATTAATATGTTGATTATATTTGATTAATCGTAGAATCGGATTAAAAAGCAAAAAACTAGAAAAGCATTAATTTCCAACCCCTTATTCAAAAACAGAACCAAAATCTTTAGAAAGTGCACAAACATGTTGCTCCTTGAGCTGTTATAATAATAATAATAAAAAAAAAATGACTAACACAAAAAACATACACATGTATGCTTTACATCTGCCAAATATAGACATTTTTTTTAAATAAAGTGCCACCTGAGCTGCCAGAACGATAAATCATTTATAAAAATATAAAGAACAATACAAATCAGAAAATTTAACAGGATTTGTTTGAATGTCAGAACTTGTTCTCTACACTACACTGCAGATGCACACACTCACAAACTCACACTGAAACACACACACACACTGCAAAAAATGCTTTCACTGATTTCAGTCCAAATCTCTAAAGAATCTTAAATCAAGATACATTTACTAGACACATGAAATAGCATAAGAAATGATGTCTTGTTTTCTGATAAAACATCTCAAAATTAAGTGATTGTTTAAAACAAGCAAAATTATCTGCCAATGGGGTGAGAAAACTAATCTTAATGAGATATAATCTCAAACAGAAGTTTTAAGCATCACTTAATTTTCTCATGCCATTTTTCTTGTCTAGTAATCTTGATTTAAGATTTTTTTTTTATATTTGGAGTGGAAACGATACAAAATGACTAGGTAAGAAATGTTTTTTTTGCAGTGTAGCTATACATGACAACAGATAGAAAAATGAATGGTCCAAAAAAGGCTAGTGAATAAAAACATGTCTTTAGTCTTTTAATGCAAAGTAACTATAGCACCCCTGCTTTACTACTGTTATTAACAAGCTAACGCTAACTTGTCATGCCTGTCAAGCTGGATGACGGGTAAACATTTACATTTACAGCATTTATCAGACGCCCTTATCCAGAGCGACTTACAATCAGTAGTTACAGGGACAGTCCCCCTGGAGCAACTTAGGGCGAGTCGTCCACGCGGAGACGCAGAGAACAGTCCGAACGCTGTTTCATCCCCCCTCCACACCTGTAGGTGGCGCTGTAAGTCCCCGTCTAGTTCTCCTCCGCGGTGAGTTAAACACCAGCACCAGGGACATTACGTTCCTCACTTCAAAACGGAACAAAAGTAGGATTCCGTAGTGACTTACCCTGCTGCTGAACTCCCTTCCTCCTCCTCAAACACTCCAACATGTTTGCGTTTCAGGTGCTGGATCATTGCCGTGGTGCTCCCGTGCCGTGCCATGTCGCTTTTGCATATTTTCGCACAGATTTCTCTGCCTCCGCCAAGTATCTGTCCTCTACCTCCGCTTGTTTTTTTTTATTTTTGCTCCGCGCTGACTATTAGGCGCCAAACTCTGCTAGCGTCTGTGCGCAAGAGAGACCGAGTGTGTTCGCTCCGCTCCACGCTCAAATAAAGTTTTTTTTTAATAATCAAACGTCTCTGTGTCGCGCGACATAACGAATCGATTAGGAAATTCGTTGCCAACTCTTTTAGTAATCGATTTTTATCGATTCGTTGTTGCAGCCCTAATTAAAACCTCTGTTCATGGCTTTGTCATTTAATGAGAATGGCTGTTTAGAAATGATCAGATTTCATATTTGAATTAATTTGACAGAATAGCAAAAAACACACAGAATGTTCATACGCCCCTGAAGCTTGTGCTGGGGTTCTGGGATCTCTGTTACAGGTTTTTTAATATATATGATCCTCAGCCTGGGATCAGTGAAGGCAGAAATGAAGAATTTCCATTCTGAGGTCCCACCGGCCCTTAACATGAGACCTGCATCAGCCCTTAGATCACAGCATCTGTGAAGTGAAGTGATTGTCACATGTGATACACAGCAGCACAGCACACGGTGCACACAGTGAAATTTGTCCTCTGCATTTAACCCATCACCCTGAGTGAGCAGTGGGCAGCCATGACAGGCGCCGGGGGAGCAGTGTGTGGGGACGGTGACTTTGCTCAGTGGCACCTCAGTGGCACCTTGGCGGATCGGGATTCGAACCAGCAACCTTCTGATTACGGGGCCGCTTCCTTAACCTCTAGGCCACCACTGCCCCTGTCTGGACACGAGCATCTGATCTCACCTTGATAATTCTGTGGTGATCCGTGTTCAGGAGATCATCACACCAGCACAGCAAATGGAGTGAATAATGGCGATGATACCACAGCTGACCTGTTCATATTTATTTATTACTGAGGAACTTCAAATTTATCTTCTGGTGAAGAAATGGTTCATCTGTAATCCAGCTGTTCCTAAGCAACATCACTGACCTTGTGACCTTATGCCCATAAAGTGGAATGATGCATAAAGTGGAATTATGCAGTGCCAGATTAATGGTGTCGCTCTCTGGACCCAGAACACACTGTGCCATAGTCTACATTCATGTTGTCTGCATTGCAGTGTGTTTCTCATTTGGATGTGATGATGCTGGTACCATGTGATGCGGTGCTGATTTATTAAGATTGAGGTTCCATGTTTAGTGATTTAAATGGATCCAACTGTCAGGCGTTCCTGTTCTGGAGAGTGTAGTTTAGGAGGCCTTCAGGGGATTCAGTGTCTCTATAAAAATGCATGAGTTGGGGATCGTATGGGGAGGGGGGGGGCTTGGCTCCTTGTATTACTGTGGGAAAGCGTTCCGGCAGCGAAGAAAAAAAAAAAAACGCCACTTGAACGCGGCATGTGACTGGCTCTGCCCGAATCGTGCCGCCAGAGCCCCTGTGAAGATCCTCCGTGCGCACGGGGCAGAGAGACACTTTCATGTGGGCTGGGAAAGCAGATGGTTGGGGAGCTGATGGAGAGGCGGTGGGTGGCTCATGCTTCAGCTTTCAGCTACACGCTGTTCCTATAAACACCACTAATTGGTGTAGAATTTGGTCAGATCCGTCTTGACCAAATGAACAAAGCTGTGACGTCCTGCATGTTTTCTGCAACTTTTGGATTGTTGCATGTTTAATGCATTAGTCTTAGTCTTTGGTAGGCAGTGCGGAAGAATACAGCATGAAAAAGTGAACACTGGCTAAACTTTAAATAATCTGTCACACCTAATATTTTAGCATTGATTTAATGTAAATCAACAGGTTACAGCAGGTTTGGTTGGTTTATTTGCATTACATCAATGCTAAAATATTAGGTGTGACAGATTACTTCAGTTTTTTAAAGTTTAGCCATGTTCACTTTTTACACTGTGTGGATGCACAGAAAAAATTTGTGTTTTTTTCTCATTACAGTAGTTTGCTCTTTTAAACTAAACTGTCTAATTTATGCATATGAATAATTTGTTTAAAAATATAGGTGTGACAGATCAATTTTTTTAGGTTTAGCCAGCGTTCACTTTTTTCAGTGCAGAAAGACTTTGGTTTGCCAATCTTGGTGTTTCTCTGGCAAATGCCAAACATGCTGCATGGTGTGGGGCTTTAAGCACAACACCCAACTGTGGACGTTAGGCCCTCATACCACCCTCATGGAGCAGACACATTTGTGGCCTGCTGGAGGTCATTTTGCAGGGCTCTGGCAGTGCTCCTCCTGTTCCTCCTTGCACAAAGGTGGAGGTAGCGGTCCTGCTCCTGGGTTGTTGCCCTCCTACAGCCTCCTCCACGTCTCCTGATGTGCTGGCCTGTCTCCTGGTAGCATCTCCATGCTCTAGACAGTACACTGACAGACTCAGCAAACCTTCTTGCCATTGATGTCCCATCCTGGATGAGCTGCACTACCTGAGCCACTTGTGTAGGTTCTAGATCTCATGCTATGCCTAAAGTGAAAGCACCGCCAGTATTCATAAGTGACTAAACATCAGCCAGAAACCTGCAGGACCACGCCTTTATTGGGGATGTATTGCTAATTGCCTATAATTTCCACCTGTTGTCTATTCAATTTGAACAACAACAGCATGAAAAATTGATTGTCAGTCAGCGTTGCTTCCTAAGTGGACAGTTTGATTCACTTGGAGTTGCATTGTGGTGTTTAAGTGTTCACTTTATTTTTTTTTGTGTGTACATAACCACACACAGTCTGATTATAAGATTTTTGAGACCCGTAAATCCTATGCAAATACCTTTACATTTATGGCATTTTACAGATCTTCTCATCCAGAGAAGCTTACAATTAGTAGTTAAAGGGACAGTCCCCCTGGAGTAACTTAAGTGTCTTAGTGTTAAGTGACACAATGGTAGTAAGTGAGGTTTGAACCTGTGTGTCACGGCCAACGTGCCACCTCCAGCCCAGCAGAGGGAGCAAGATCAGCCGGGGAGACAGCGACTCGGAAGCGGAAGTGTGAGCGGGCAGCGCAGAGTATAACAGTCAGGTGGCCAGGTCCCACGCACCTCCTGCCTCCCTCTCACCGCCCAAGCACCTCCGGTCATCCTCCCCAGCTCTTCCAGTGTCCACTCCCCATACGATGACTTGTTCCCCCGCTTCAAGCATGTCTGCAAGTGCGTCCCCGAACTCGCACGTTGACACTGTGACTTTGTGGTCTTCTGGTTTATAGACAAGTTTCATAGGCGTACGACCCAAATAAATCCCCAAAATCCAAGACCATTTAGTGGGTGACAGTTTCGGTATGGTACTGTGACTACAAAATGACCTAATGACAATAAAAGAACAGTAATAATAATAAAAAAAAAAGTGTAGTGATAGTCACAGCACACGGTGAAATTCGTCCTCTGCATTTAACCCATCACCCTGAGCGAGCAGTGGGCAGCCATGACAGGCACCCGGGGAGCAGTGTGTGGAGATGGTCCTTTGATGTGGCACCTCAGTGGCACCTTGGCAGATCAGGATTCGAACCGGCAACCTTCTGATTACGGGGGCGCTTCCTTAACCGCTAGGCCACCACTGCCCTTGAATGAAGGTGTGGCTCTTCACTCCTCTACACATACATATATCTGACACCCTGGAATATTATTCATCTTTGCATAATTTTTACATATTGGAAACACGTGGACCATGAGCTGGTGAACCTCCCAGCCGGTTCCTGGTCTCTCCTCTGGGTGAAATATCCTCCACCTATTCTCGCCCTATGGAGTGGAGAAAGCATGGCTAATAATTTCACTCCTCGCTTCCACACTTCTCTTGAGTCTCCCGGTCCTGCACCTGTGACCTGCAGTAGAATATGTATTTCATCTCATGGTTTGTTGTGTTGAAGAGTGTAAACCGGTTCAGATGTGCTGCACATGGAACTGGACCTCTAATAACGTTCTTCTTGTCAGATTGTTGCTTGGTGTTCCTGGAGGTGGGTGGGGTGAAGTTACCATTTCTGACCTGTTCATATGAAAGATCAGGTGTCTTATTCAGAAACATCCAACCACCTGATTTAGTGGGAGAATGGGTGTGCAATAGACACAAATCCTGCTGAAATCTGGAGTTAGCATGAATACCAGCAGTCCTGCCTGCGGTCGTCTATCAAACTGCTGGCAGACTTGCCTGGTTGAACAGATCAATGTGGGATTGGGGGATAGACGTGACTTGCAGCCACTCTTAGAGCAAATTCCCTGTTCATCCAGACCCCAGTGTGTGGATCTAGTCTGTCAGCTGAATTTGTGCTTAAAGCATCCCTACCTTAAACCAAGGGTTTTTACATCTTTTCTTACCTGGTAGAGATCTTAAAATGCAGCTTCTAACATTCAAAAATATATTTTATTTCACCATGCAATGTGGACCTAATGCACTCTTTAAAAAAAGAAAAAAGAGTTAATCAAACATGCACATAAAAAAGTAACCTTATGAGTGTAAATGGAATCATATGCAATATAGGGTGACCAGTCCTCTTTTACTAGAAATTGAGGTCTGGAAGGATTTTTAGAATTGTTTGGGTTTTTGACCTGCTTAAACATTCATCATGTTATGTGCATCCTACATGCCATTTCACTTCCATTCGTTCTAGTGGATCTATTTCCCACCCAGCTGCTCATGTCGAAGTATCGCTATCACCCCCACCAGCGATGGTCAAAGAATCGCTATCACCCCCCTCCAGTGCTAGTTGAAGTATCACTATCACCCTCCACCAGCGCTAGTCCAAGTATCGCTATCACCCCCCTCCAGTGCTAGTTGAAGTATCACCCTCCACCAGCGCTAGTCAAAGTATTGCTATCACCCTCCTCCAGTGCTAGTTGAAGTATCGCTATCACCCCCACCAGCGATGGTCAAAGAATCGCTATCACCCCCCTCAAGTGCTAGTTGAAGTATCACTATCACCCTCCACCAGCGCTAGTCCAAGTATCGCTATCACCCCCCTCCAGTGCTAGTTGAAGTATCACCCTCCACCAGCGCTAGTCAAAGTATTGCTATCACCCTCCTCCAGTGCTAGTTGAAGTATCGCTATCACCCCCCACCAGCGATGGTCAAAGAATCGCTATCACCCCCCTCCAGTGCTAGTTGAAGTATCACTATCACCCTCCACCAGCGCTAGTCCAAGTATCGCTATCACCCCCCTCCAGTGCTAGTTGAAGTATCACCCTCCACCAGCGCTAGTCAAAGTATTGCTATCACCCTCCTCCAGTGCTAGTTGAAGTATCGCTATCACCCCCACCAGCGATGGTCAAAGAATCGCTATCACCCCCCTCCAGTGCTAGTTGAAGTATCACTATCACCCTCCACCAGCGCTAGTCCAAGTATCGCTATCACCCCCCTCCAGTGCTAGTTGAAGTATCACCCTCCACCAGCGCTAGTCAAAGTATTGCTATCACCCTCCTCCAGTGCTAGTTGAAGTATCGCTATCACCCCCCCACCAGCGCTAGTCAAAGTATCGCTATCACCCCCCCACCAGTGCTAGTCAAAGTATCGCTATCACCCCCCACCAGCACTAGTTGAAGTATCGCTATCACCCTCCACCAGTGCTGGTTGAAGTATTGCAATCACCCCTCACCAGTGCTAGATGAAGCATCGCCATAACCCCTCACCAGTGCTAGTTTAAGTATCGCTATCACCCCCCACCAGCACTAGTTGAAGCATCACCATAGCCCCTCACCAGTGCTAGTTTAAGTATCGCTATCACCCCCCACCAGCACTAGTTGAAGCATCACCATAGCCCCTCACCAGCGCTAGTTGAAGTATCGCTATCACCCTCCTCCAGTGCTGGTTGAAGTATCGCTTTCACCCTCCTCCAGTGCTGGTTGAAGTATTGCTATCAACCTCCACCAGTGCTAGTTGAAGTATTGCTATCACCCTCCTCCAGTGCTAGTTGAAGTATTGCTATCACCCTCCTCCAGTGCTGGTTGAAGTATTGCTATAAACCCCCTCCTCTAGTTGAAGTATTGCTATCATCCCCTTTTAGTCCACCCGTCAAATCTACTCAACTTATATAATAAAAAATTCAATAAACACAGTCACAAAAACTACACATGGGGTCGTGCTTCATCAATCAGAAGACTGTCAATGAATATCAGCATTTTCCTGTAAACCAATAGGTGTAAATAAAATAAATAAATGTGAAGGCTAATCGTTATTAAGGAAGCAGAACTAGATTTTAGATTGTGAGCATGTATACATTTACATTTACATTTGACATTTAATGCATTTGGCAGACGTCCTTATCCAGAGCGACTTACCAACGTGCTTTCAAGTTACCATCGATGAAGAGATCAGTTCTGGTTCACTAGGACCCCCAACTATGAATACAATCTTTTTATTCACTCTGTTGTATACAGGATGTCAGGTGGTCAAGGTAACTTCTGGCCCTGCTGCTGCACGTCTCAATCCTGATGGAATCCTGAGTCATGTCCTGTTCTTGTTTCGTCTTTTTGTGTTTTTTTTTTTATTAAATATTATAGTTCTTTACTTGGGTCCATCCGCTTTCCCCCCCTCATTACCCTGCAGCATCACATAATTTTGTATAGAACATAATATTTTTTTAACAACCTTTGGTTCCCAAGATGAGGTTCTGGGTTTCATAGCCTACAGTCAATCAGAACCATGAAACGTCCAACTCATTTGGCGACCGCCCCTCACCGATTTTCTGCTCCAGGCCAGCGTTCCCTCACACTTCCTGGCTACGGGCCTTCACTTTTTTTTAAAACGGAGTCTTCTGATCGAGCAGTGCAGCATATTGGTGCTCAGACAGCAGATCTGGGATCAGCGTAGTGTACAGTGCCTCATTTAAAATATGAATCTGGTGTGGTGACTTCGCTGCATTATGCAGCTGATTTGCATTTTACAGAAGAGTGTTGTGCTTTTTGTATCTTCTGTTTCAGCCGTTTGTTGTAGAGTAAACGGATCTGAACGTTCTGATGTTCAGATCTGCTTCAGTGATTTAATGACTCTCTGCTTCGCTCCTGTTACAAAAGAACTAAAGCAAAGAGCCTCAGTTCAGGTCTACAGGGTGACAGACTGCAGACAGCCAGTTTGTGTGTGTGTGTGTGTGTGTGTGTAACAGAATCAGCTTGGCAGGAGGAATATGAATGAGTTCTGCCAGCAGAGCGATAACATCAGCCTTCGATTTGGAGCGGGTCAGAGCTGGGGCACAATAAAGCTTTCTGGCCAAACATGTGCAAGACTGTAAATGCCGAATCTCGGACCCCCAGTGTCACCAGTTAGCATCATTCCCATGCCGCTCCACCAATCATCCAATTAAAGCATGATTTTGAAATAAACTGTGTTTCGTCCCTGATCTGAGATCAGTTGCACGATCAGCCTGTTACAGATTCTGCACCACGTCTAAATAGTTCATTTCCTCCCCAGAAGGAGATCATTTACTCATTAATATGGTCTTTAATCTCAAGGTCCCGCCCATATCCAGCCCATATCCCAGCAGGCAGTGCAGGCCTCCTCTCCCCGTCTCAGTAATTATTTCCTCTTATTATGATATTAATTGCTCAAACACCCTGTAAGTCTGTTTGATTGTAGGTGGTTTTTTTTACGCTTCCTTGCTCATCACCATTTCACTTGTAAAAAAGTTGTGTTTCAGTGACGATTAGCTGATGATTAATTATCATGACTAATTTGATCACTTTGTGAGAGTAAGCATAACCATAGCTTAATAATTGCATACGTGGTTTATGTAGATGATTGAACCCTGAAACATATAAATAAAAATTGCCTAAAATGTATATAATAAATCAGTGTTAACATCTCTTTTTGGTGTCTGTAATTTGTGGGAATAAGGTAGAATCATGGAGCATCTGGGAGAGGTGTAATGTGAGCATAACATATTCCTTATATTGTGAAAGTCAAGAGATTGTCATTGTGAAACACACCACAGAACACGGTGACACGGTGAAATGTGTCCTCTGCATTTAACCATCACCCTTGGTGAGAAGTGGTCAGTCATGACAGGCGCCCGGGGAGCAGTGTGTGGGGACGGCGCTTTGCTCAGTTGCACCTTAGCGGTTCGGGATTCGAACCCACAACATTCTGATTACGGGTCAGCTTCCATGCCTAGGGACATGAAAGCTATGGTGGGAAAAAAACTCGAAGCTCCACTTCCTTACCCGCTAGGCCACCACTGCCTCGTCATTGGTTCTATTTGTGTTTTTAACTCACCGAGTTAATAGAAACAGCAGCATAAAGAAAATATGTCATTAAATGAGCATTAAATGAGTATAAAAACTTCCTGAAGAGAAGATGTTGGATGGATAGATTGATGGACTGATGGATGGGAGCAGACAGCTGTGGAGCTGCAGACCGGATTGGAACACTGGATTCTGCCGAATCCCCCGTTGTAGGAAATCACTCGCCCGCATCCGCTTATCAGCTCTCGTCTGCGGCTCGGCGCCCGGCGCCTCTCCTGGTTGAGGAGTGATCACCATCTGCCAGCCTCCTTCTCGCCCCTCGGCCTCCGTTCTGTCCACATTCCCGAGCTGCCACGACAGTTACATGTTTATTGATTTTATAGGTTAATAGGGACATTTGTTAGTCATTCCCCGTGTACAGATGTTCACGTTTGACACCGTGGACCACGACTCTGCTGCATTTGTGTACCAGCGCACGGTCTAGCAGACTCTGAGAAGATAACTTCTCTCTGGTCTTTGTTATGAAGACCATGTGCGTTGATGGATGGCTGCAGTCTGGATGTTGACAGACAGCTGTCAGACGTGTCTGGTTTTTCTCTCTGAACAGCTGCATCGCGGCAGAAAACAGAGCATCTTCACAGCCGGCGGCCGCTCAGCTGGACCGTTCCTCTGGACTGGAGAGATGAAGTCTGTCCCCCAACAAACACACAACCGAAAAAATCATTTCATGATATTGATATTTATCACTTTCTTCTAAAAGTGAAATATACAGGAAACTGTGACAAACTGTGGCAATACAATGTGCCTAAAATAATAGCACAATGAAATGATGAAGAACAACCATAATCAACTTGGAGAACCCTTGGAATCTACAGCAGTTTATTGGCAGCAGTAACCTGAACAGGGTGCTTCCTGTAGTTGTGGCTCAGACCTACACATCGTTCAGAAGGAATCCTCCATTCTTTGCTTTAGCTCTGTCATATTCTTTGGACATCTCATGTGCAAGGTTCCCTCTAAGGCTGTCATGCTGGTTGGACATTTTGAGGCAGTAGATCTGGAACGATGGCTGGACATGACAATGAAGGACACATACAGCATGCACGACGTCATGAAACAGGGGTTTATTACATCAACAGGACAGGGGAAACATCAAGTAATCTGACAGTGAACAGACACAAACAGGGCAGCTTTATACAATCATACACAGGCGAACACAACCAGGGAACATAATGAAGTGAAGCAATTATCATTGTGTCTTACTTCTGTGTGGGACAATATGGAACAATTTTTACACTCGGTATAGGTATAGTGATACACCATATGTCACGTCACCATGTCTAGGAGTTAGAGAGTCACAAAACTATGTGACAGGCTGTATGTTGGACTGCACCAAAACAGACCAAACCATGCGTTTGTGGTTCAGTGATAGATTTCTCGCCTGCCATGCAGGAGGCCTGGGTTGGGGCACTGGTAGCCTAAGGAAGTAACATTTCAAATAAAAAAATTTCAAATAAAATTTGAAGTGGTGGATAAGGAAGTGGCAGAGGTGCCGTCCCCACACACTGCTCCCCGGGCACCGGCCATGGCTGCCCCCTGCTCACCAAGGGTGATGGTTAAAAGCAGAGGACACACTTCACGGTGTCACTGTGTGCTGTGCTGCAGTGTTTCACAAAGACAATCACTTCACTTCACTTTCACTTCCCAGCCAATTCAACTGAGCTGTTATGGGCAGTGGTAGCCTAGCAGGTAATCAAACGGACCGATAATCAGAAAGTTTCTTGTAGTGTGACTTAGCCTGACTGTTCCCCAAGAAAACCCATCCTGCCTCCCTCAATGACTACCACCCTGTAGCCCTCACCTCAGTAGTGATGAAGATCCTTGAACGGCTGGTCAGAGACTTCATCATTTCTTCACTACCAGATACACTCGACCCACTACAGTTTGCGTACCATCCCAACCGATCCACAGACGACACCATATCACATCTCCTCCATACTGCACTCAAACACCTGGACACTTGGAAAGGTGTTTGACACTCGGAAAGGTTTTGTGCAAATCACTTTGCACAACATCACTTTGCACAAAATCTTTATGGCTCTTTTCTTTAAACATTGTCTTTCACTCATTTGCACACCTTCACCCTACCAGTTACACATGTTAAAGACGTAAAAGTGTAATATTTGGTTATGTTTGCAATATTTGCATATTGGTTCATTGTATACTTGCAACATTTGCAATACTTGTGGTCGCAAAAAGCATTTCACTGCATATCATACCATGTAAAATTTGAATTTGAATTTTATGCAATAAAAACTACAACCAAGTGTAGTTGGGCCGGTGGTGGCCTAGTGGTTAAGGAAGAGGCCCCGTAATCAGAAGGTTGCTAGCTCGAATCCCGTTCCGCCAAGGTGCCACTGAGGTGCCACTGAGCAAAGCACCGTCCCCACACACTGCTCCCCGGGCGCCTGTCATGGCTGCCCACTGGTGATGGTGGTTAAAAGCAGAGGACACATTTCATTTAATCACTTTCACTTTACTTCAACATGAAAAATTGCCACGAAGGGAGGTTTTGCGCTCAGTAATATTTATTCTGTGAATGACTATTTAAAGGAAATAGAAGGCAACACCATAACAGAGCAAACAAAATCTGGAACAAGCAGATGTACAGACTGACTGACGATCCTCACAGCCTCTTGATGAGGTCTTCACAGCTTCGGATCCTGGATGCCAGCCACGGCTGTACTGCCTTTTGGTTTAGACTGAGGACTTCACATAAAAATCACAAAACTAGAGAACTAGGACACAGCGTCCCGTAAGAACTAACATCTCCAGTCCTCGTTTACCATAACTTTGTCACACAACCCACCTGCGTGCTCGGCACCCCATATTCTTTACTCTTCCCCAGAGCCGCTTTAGTTGCGTCATCATTCATCATTTAATCGTTAATACTTGAATAAAGATGGTTGCACAGCACACACACTCAGTTCAGTCTGAGCTCCGCCCGTCACCATTCTGCCATAGTAATAAGGGTGACAGGCCAGTTTATCATGACGTCTCCATTATATTTCTCTGGGCGAAAAAAGCACGAGAAAGGGGAGGTAACATTTCTTCTTATGACGACAAATTCCAGATCTTTAATTCCAGATCCAACCGTTTGCACAAAATTTTACTTTACTTTACACATTTGCACACCTTCAACCTACCTGTTCAAATTGTAATATTTGGTTATGTTTGCAATATTTCAATATTGAGGTCTATAGCAGCCGCAAAAGCATTTTACTGCATATCATACCGTGTATGACTGTGTACGTGACAAACAGAATTTGAAATTGTCTGAGCTGCCGCTCTCTGAGCGGTGAAGCAGAATGGCCGCTGCAGGACCATGGACAGGCTAGAGGAACTCGTATTAATGTTAAATTAAGTAGAATTTTAAATACTTTAAATACTGTGTTACTAAAGACTGTACACCACTGGACCCCTCATTTACATTTTCAGAATCAGAATCGTATTTATTGGCCAAGTATGTGCAAGCACATACAAGGAATTTGATTCCGGTAGATTGTGTCTCTCAAGTACAGAGTAGAAAAAACAACAACAAAAAACAACAACAACGTGCAAGGATGTGTGTAAGTGTAATTGTGGAATTTGTTTGTACTGTTTACAAATCTACTGAGAAATCTACTGAGTATAAATAAATATATGTTTTTTACATTTTACAGCATTTATCAGACGCCCGTATCCAGATCGACTTACAATCAGTATTTACAGGGACAGTCTCCCTGGAGCAACTTAAGGTTAAGTGTCTTGCTCAGGGACACAATGGTAGTAAGTGGGATTTGAACCCAGGTCTTCTGGTTCACAGGCGAGTGTCTTACCCACTAGGCTACTACCAAAAGTATGTAAGGTCTACATATTTACATAGGCCTATAAATAATAGGCAAAGACCTAAATCCTATATACAGAGTGTACAGACCTAAATCCTATATACAGAGTGTACAGACCTAAATCCTATATACAGAGTGTACAGAACTAAATCCTATATACAGAGTGTACAAGAACTAAATCCTATATACAGAGTTTACAGAACTATATCCTATATACAGAGCGTACAGACCTAAATCCTATATACAGAGCGTACAGAACTAAATCCTATATACAGAGCGTACAGAACTAAATCCTATATACAGAGTGTACAAGAACTAAATCCTATATACAGAGTTTACTGAACTAAATCCTATATACAGAGTGTACAGAACTAAATCCTATATACAGAGTGTACAGAACTAAATCCTATATACAGAGTGTACACTCTGTATATAGGACACTCCCCCTCTTATTTAAAGCTTAAATGCATTTGCCGTCCCAGTCATATACACAAACGACTCAAAAAGAACGCGAGGCAAAAGATCACATGAGCTGTGGCTGTGCAAATTGGACAAGACGGCAGGATAAACAAGACAAATTAGTGCAAGACTGTGGCGCAACATCAAAGTAGAAAAACACGCACGATAAACCGCATAACCCCGGTAAAATACCAAACGCTTTCATTTCCATGGTAACAGCTACGGCCTGCGCTGGTAACCATGTTCTTTCCCCCCCCCACACTTATCTTATCAATAATTTTTTGCACCCGGGCATTATCCCACGCTGAGTGTGGATGATTTTATTTCAGAATGCTCGCTCGCGGTTGTGACCGCCTTTGATCTAATTGGAATGGCAACTTCGGAGGCAAATCAATTGTTGGTGCGGAGCGGCGTGACTCTGCTGGGCCGGGTTCACGCTTTTATTAGATTTCCCACGATCTGATAGCCCCTTCCCCGCGAGTGATTTCCTCCAATGCAGCAAGTCATGCTTCCACCCGGCTGTGGGCGGCGCGTAGCCTCGTCCCGGTGAAATCAGGAGCAGCTGCGGTGCAGAACGGCGGTAATTTGGATCAGAGGCGCCCGCTTGTACACGTGGGTTGTGATCCTGATGACGTTTGCAGGCCTCTGCAGGACTCGCGCTTCTGATGTGGAACATCCCATTGCCGGTGGGAGTGGGACGGAGAACGGCGTTCCAGAGGACGTCCCGACAAGCCTGGGATCAGAGGGAAACCTTAACAGAATTTACTCATTTAAAGTCTTTTTAATATGGTGGTCCACATTTATTACACCATAAAGAAATGTATTACGTGACATTTGAATTTGAAATATTAAACCAATCGCAAATTACTTAATATTTGACTTTAAAATTGTGAAGAAATCTGCAGTATTCCCTAGTCTGAAAGGCCGGGGGCGTGTCCAGTAAAAGCTCTGAAACCACGCCCCTTTGACCTGGAGAATGGAACCGGATTCAGCCAGATCTGGCCTCGTTCCTCGGTCCGGCAGAGTCGTCATTCTTTTCTCCCGCTTCGGCAAGGTAGCAACAGCCATTACTGACTAACACAGCTGCAGATGTTGGTGCTGATGTTCCTCAGCTCCATCAGTGTGAGTCCACCTGGTCTTCACGTCTTCGTCCTTGAATGGAGTGCAGCTATTTTAGCGATAAAGAGTCAGTGGGGCGGGGTTAATGGTGAACAGTGGCTCATTAAGCAGTGATTTATGCCCCGCCCTGAAGATCCTGAACATCCCCACGTTTCAGTAGTTCACAGGCTTTACACAAATCTTCAGCAATCGCTTTTTAAGACATTATTCTTAACGCAGACTTTAATCCACTTTTCCCCCTCTTGGTTATTATTGCTGGAAACCTCTATTATATTTTTATAGGAATTCCTGGGTCTTTGTGAGGACAATGAAGTCAATACTGGTTAGGGACTAATTATCCCCTCTGAATGGACCCCACCTCCGGCGGTGTAATTAACGCAGAACGAGCCTGTCGAAGGCTTGTAGGATTTATGGTCGGATGTTGAAGGAAAGACCATTTTGAGGGGAAAATGTAACAATGGGAGCGTAGCAGGAGCCTGGATGACCCGGGGCCTGTTACTGTAGAGCCTGCCGACTTCTGGCCTCCGTCCTGAGTGCAGCTTTGGCCTTTGGCTGTGGGACCATCCCGAGAGCGCTTATCCCTCCACCATGCAGTGAGTGTTCGCTGAGTAATGCAGCATGAAGGAACGTGTGGAGGAACCTGCAGGAACCCAGATTCCATCTCCGCAGATCCTGGCTTCAAGTCCGTTTAGGAGAGGTCTTGCTGCTTTGTTGGCTTTGTGAGCCACTTGTTCTTCTCTTGCAGTGGATTAATGTGCAGGCTGTATATCAGCACGCAGATGTTCCTAAAGAAAACTGCTGCTGTGTTTGATGTACATTAGAAGTGGGGAGTCAGAACTCAAAATGATTATTAATTTAATTTAAATGAAATCATTGAATCAACTTATTTGTTAGTTCATTCATTTGACACATTTAAATTATATATATATATATATATATATATATATATATATATATATATATATATATATAAATTATGTCATATATAAATTACAGAATATATGACTACACATGCAAAAAAAAATGTAGATACATTTATCAACTATTGACTTTTTCAAGTGCATATACAAAGACCATTTTGAAACAAAGGAATTTGAAGGAAAGTTAGTGAGTGTTGAGCAATTACTGAATTGCAAGTTCAGAAGCTTGGTTTCATAAGCTCTTCACTGCTTATAATTAAAATGCTGAGGCTGGGTTACAGAGTAGCGTATCCAACTTCTTCAACGAACAAGCTCATAGATTTCTGTCTATTTATGTGCACATATATTGATATAAATTTTTTTTTGATGTGGCAGATTTTTAATCTCCCTCTCCCCTCCTCTGAAGTAAATGGAATGATGCGCCGGGTTATCACAGAAACATGCCCCCAGAGTCCCGGTTCTGAGGGGGAGAGCTGAGGAGCGTGATCTGTCCGAAGTCAGTGGTTTAGAAACGCATGTGATGTTTCAATTATTTCTGCACGCCGAGTCGGTGTTGAGCGGTGAGCTGGCCGTCAGGACGTTGTATGTTGCGGTAAAGCTTGGCAAGAAGCCTGGCATGGATTGCAAATGAAATCTCCTCCTTTAACTTCTCGCATTCCATCACAATGTACAAATGAACTTATATCTCCCAACAAGCGATGGAAAAGTCTGTGTCCAGGCCTGGCTTCAATTTGCACTCTCATTCATAACGAATGGATTTAGAGGGATTTAGAGCTTCACTTTCAACAATTTATTCAGTTCTGGAAAATAATCCACAAACTATGCACAGTTTATTCTTTATTATTCCAAAGATCAGATGTTTAGCATCGTCACAGTTTAATAATAATGTTTGCACATAGGCTGCATTATCATTTTAGTTCATTTCCTGCAAGAAAGCATAATCCCCCCTCGGCCAGTTTGTGTTATGCGTTATTACTGATGTTTGATTTAATCTCCTCTGAAAGGTTGGATCACAAAGGTTGGATTCACTCCTTTAGTTGGGTGAGAGAAGTGACCCACTGACCTTTCAGGCACATTCTGACTCACTTACAAATAAATCCATAGCAGGCCCTTTAGCCGCGGTCAGCAGAAACATCTAATTGCCGCCATGTTTCCACCTCTGATGGATGTTCATGAGAACAGTTCCTGAAGC
This sequence comes from Denticeps clupeoides, assembly GCF_900700375.1. NCBI lineage: Eukaryota > Metazoa > Chordata > Actinopteri > Clupeiformes > Denticipitidae > Denticeps > Denticeps clupeoides. Next base: position 19,227,776 of record NC_041718.1, read on the forward strand.
ATCTTAAACTGTTATGTATAAAAAGCTAAATTCATAGTAAAATTAATTAACTTTCGGGGGGGAAATCATCTAGGTTTGGATGTGATGCCAAATCAATGAATTTCGATGAGTAAAGGAACCTCTATTGAGAAGTGCATCATGGGAAAAATTCTAAAACATTAACTAATTTAATGATTTCATATAAATGGTGTCAAAACACCAGGTTACATTTTCACCGTTCAATTCATATAAAATTATTGCAAAAACGGGGGGGTCAAAAGTAACAGCTCCAGAACACAGAACCAAGATACACACGGATCCCCGACCCTCTCATTACATCACCACTCTTCGATTTCACAAAAGGAACCGGACCCTCCTGCTGATGGACTGGCGATGGATGCAGAATGAATGTGTGGCCAGGTCTGAAGACCCCTCTGGCTCCACCACTCACTCTTAGGGCTGCCCACCCCTCCCAGGAGGCAGAACAGCTCCAGAAAGGACAGTAAATTAGGATGATTTTAATGGAATTGGCGTGTTAAAAATCTGTGTCAAAGGTCAATGGCGGCTTCTGTGGCAAAACTAGGACGTCCTGGATACAGTCTGCGTCGCTGTGTGTAGTTAAGGTATGTGGGTCGATTGGGAATTTTGAGCTTTTCAGGACGACCAATTGGAATAATCCATGGCAGGAGGACCTGAAGTCTGCTGTATGAATAAAACACACATTCATTCATGAAGCATTCAAATATTGACACATAGTCCTCGCCCTCCCGGAGATTTCATCATGAACCATGTTAGCCGACTCAGGAAATTGTCAAGCTGGAATTATCTGAATTTGTTCACACACACAAAAAGCTTGGCTAATTAACATATTCATATTTAACAGGCTGCTCCTGCCGTGGCACAATAATGACTTTCTTCGGCGCGTATGATCGGAGGCGCACCGCCATCGCTAATGAGCTTATGGAAATCCGAGGCTCTGGGCAGAAACGGCCTTCAATAGTTAATGAACCCGGCGTGGTGTTGAGCCGCGATTGGGCGTGAATGTGCAGAGAGGTCATTCCCGAGATAAGTGGACCTCCTGAAGGCGGGGCGGATGGCCTGAGCTGCAGGTGGGGCGAAGCCGGAACCCGCGGACCTCGTCGGTTTCGGGGGTTCCAATAGTGAAGATGTGGTGCCACGTCTCCTTGACAGAACTGCTGTCGTGTTGATGGATCGTGGAGTTGTCCCAGTTGTCCCTGTCACTGCGGTCACTTCTGGGGTTAATCAGCTGCTCTTTACCTCTGTTGTGGAGGTGATGGGGGCCTGATTACGGTTACGGGTCACTGGCACGCCAGTATTTTCTAAGAGCTGCTCAGCAAGCATTAAACGGTGCTTTTGAAAAATAATGGCAGGGATCCTTAATGGGAGGTGTCATTATAAATATGGACAAGGCATAAATGAAATCTCATTAGCGTTATGAAATTTGGTCAAACAAAAAAGATTCAGTGATGGAGGACAATATTCATCCTCATCCTCTTTCTTTGTGTTTCTAGTCTTCTCCAAATCACATTGTGAAAATAGAGAATTTAGGCCGCACCCCAAAACGGAACTCTTTATGGCACATTTCAGGAGTAAATGTCCATCTCTTATCCTTGCACGCACGCCTTTATCATAATCTCATGCTCTTCTCTATGGATTTGTGACTGTTTTTTTCTGCTCTAGCCAATCAAAACACAAGGAATCATCATCACTTGGGTGTAAAAACATCACTCGTCTGCAGGGGTAAAAAAAGAGCGTGAGATTATGATGAATTTACGCTGGCAAGAGGGACATAGATGTGTGTGAAATGTGACAATGTGGTACGGGGATGTGCGAATGGACAGGAGGTGTGGGATGACGTCATATTGCAGTATGAAAGTGGTTCTAGGTAGAGATCGTGCTGAAATCTGAAAAGAACTCGACCTCAGATGAGCCACAAACACTCCAAGCCCGGACTCATCACATCACTCTACAATCATTTAGTCATGTTGTCATTTATTGGCTTGTTGGCCTTCTGGCTTTTGAATTGCATAAATATATAGAGGAAGGCGTTACGATGCTGATGGAGAGGTTCTGCACTGCAGCCCACGAAGAATGATAAGAACCTCTTACCTGCTGCTTCCTGACGATTTACAGAGGAGAACAGGCTTCGTTCCATTCCGTTCCTCCCATTATTAATAATCAGTCAAAATATTTCTGGTCTTGGGCTGCAGAACTCTGAACACCTCAGATGCCACTATTTACTCTGCTGCAAGAGATCTACAGAGATAGACCTGACCTTTAAAAGTGATATTTCCTGTGTTTCTGCAATCATTTCAACACCCTGACTGGAAACCGGTCACGAGAAAACTGACATTTTCATGTCCTGCGAATTGGGACAGAAGAACATACAAGAATGTGCAATGTCCTTCCTTAAAAACTGGTGCTTCTCCCAAGCATGCGTTCATTTTCTTTCCTTCCGCCTCAGTTCCTTCTGTCTGCCGTAACCGGAACCTTTTTGGTGGGAAGAACCGGAACCTTTAGAGGGGGGAAACAAGGAGTGGTTCCAAACTAATATTCACATTTTGCATAAACATTCATCCACCACGCACCACGGAAAATCACCCAGAGGCGATGCTTGTGTTGGCCAGGGCTGGCAAACTCAGGGCCAGATGATGGGTTAATTGCAGAAGACACATTTCACTGTGTGCACCGTGTGCTGTGCTGCTGTGTATCACAATGACATTCACTTCCCTTTCTATCTCCTGACCGCTCATTTACCGCGCAAGTCAGTGTGAAAACCCGTCAATGTTCAGCTCCACCTCTGACTAATGTGCCACCTGGTGGAACACCAGGCATCACAGGACGAGTTCATACTTATGACTTTATTTTGGCAATTCTATACCAGTCTTCAGCGGTCCCACCCCTGGTCTAGGCTCATATCTTATGTGGCTCGCGGAGTGGACACAGACAAAAATCATTTTGATTTCATAATTCTGTTGTATCTCTCAAAAATCATGATTGCATGATTCTTTGATTACCTAATAGGTTGATTGTGCGGTCGATTGTGTTGAAATCAGCAAATTTTATCAGGAAGAAAATGGACACGCCCACATTTGCACTTTCTTCCTTTTCTCAGATCACCACAGCCACGCCCCCTCCCCAGTCCCTTGCCCACCTTTTCATTGGAATTTTTAACCGCGTCCAGTGGGCGGAGTCAGAAAGGTGGAGTGGGCGGAGATACAGTTTAATGACATTTGATTTCATCGGTGGGTTAAATATTCAAATGTTTGCAGTAAACTGGTTCTGGAGCTGTGCTCAGATCAGTAATTTCCCTGGAATCACACTCTGTACCCCTCGGAGTTCCTACATGTGCGAGCCAGGACGGTAGCGGCTTGCAGGGCGTCCTGTTTGTCGAGTGGAAATTTCTACAGAAAAACGTCTGTTCACCCACGAGAGCGTCTCTCATACAAAGAAAGAAGCGAGCAAAGCAGCTGCGAGCCAGGGAGAAGCAGGATTATTTCGGGGTTTATTCCTGTTAGAGGCCAGCGCTTAACCGACAGGAGAGGAGGATGCTGGGTAATTCACTCTGATAATACTGCAGGGGGGTAGCACTTTCTGGAATCTTCTGGTGTCACGCCGGATGTGTTTTTTTACCCTGAATGATTTATTACCGAACCTCCACATCAGCACTGGTTGGGTCTGTAGATGTGTGTGTGTGTGTGTGTGTGTGTGTGTGCCAATGTGGGGACCAAATGTACTCAAAAAAAATGTAGGGACATTTTGCTGGTACCAATCAGGCAAAAAACATATATCAAAAAATATTGTCGCTTATGTAAATTATGATTGAAATGATGACTGGTTGTCCTGTAGTATAGCGATGATTATTGACTCAGCAGCATGGCGTTAACTTCAGTAACATATCGTGACGCCGTTCTGTCACGTGTCACTTTTTGTCTTTGTTTGCTCATGTTCTGTTAATTGAGGTGAAATTCACTGTTGAGACTCCATTAATGAGCGCCTACGGTCATTTACTGGTTTCTCCTCTCCCATTGATCCAGCATTTAAATGTGGAAGAGCATTTTACACACTGGAACTGCTTCAAACACGACCAGGAACCCACTGTCCTCACCGTTTATTGATGAAAACCGCTTGGGAATTGGGTTTTTCCGACTTAAGTAGCAGGCCATCAGAAGGATATGACCTGCATGGCCGTTAAGAGGGACAGAGACGGACGAGCGGTCCACATGCAGGTGAAGGCGGACGTCTCGGGAGAAAAGAGAAGCGAAAAGTTCAATGAGAGAAGATTAGGGGCAGAATAAATAATTCAGCGGTGTGTAAACAGCAGTGAGTTCCTCGCGTTGGGTTTAATAGAGGACATGTCTTCCGGCGTCGCATCGGAAATGAACAGAAGCACAGAGCAAAATGCTGATATAGCTGCATTCTGTTTTTTTAATATATATATATAATGAAGCGTACTTGTAATATATATGTAATACATAAGCGTACTTGTATATAAAAATGATGGATGAATATGACATGGCAGCCCGAGAGTTAAAAAAGATGTGGGCTGAAGTCGGTGCTGTAACACGCGGCACGTTGGTGAGAACAACACCGATTACCGCCGCTGTCGGAATTAATTATTCAGCATCTCTGATCTTCCAACAGCAGCACGCCGCTAATCATGACAACTGAAGGGCTGTCTGTGTCCCTTCAGTCCAGAGGTCTGAAAGACCTATAAATGCAATACAATAAATGCGGAACATTGTGGCGGAGCGTCTGACTGGCGCGATTGCTCAGCCGCTTAGTTTGGCAGGACGCTGAAATGTCAGGAATGTGAGCAGGTTGGCAGAGCAGATGTCATTTAAGGGGGGGGGGGGGGGGGGGGGGGGCAATGTCTGTCATGGGCGGGGCAGGTTTAAATATGAAGGCAAAGGTGAAATCGCTGAACATGATTCGTTCCGGGGCCGCAGGAGGTCATCCCTCGCTCTGATGGCTCCGGCGTCCTGCCGTTACTCTCTGTTGGGAGCGCAGGGCGGGAAATCAAACCGTCTCGGGACTCAAACCGAGAACGAGAAACAAACACAGGAAATGGGAGCTGCACATTGAACCGTTCAGTTCTGGAACCTGGACCCTTTGGGGGCGTCGGTGGGGGTCACAGGTAAATTTCATCGTTTTTGTCAGCACAGCACACGGTGACGCGGTGAAACGTGTCCTCTGCATTTAACCGTCACCCTTGGTGACGCACCCGGGGAGCAGCGTGTGGGGACGGAACCTTCATCAAGGGGACCCCGGTGGCACCTTGTTGTTCGGGATTTGAACCGGCAACCCTTCGATTACAAGTACGCTTCATTACCGCTAGGCCACCACTGCCCACAAGAACATTTTATTTGTACAAGCTGGTAGGCGGAGCCAATAATATATGATGTATGGATGTATGGAGATGATGTATATTTTGATGTATGGAGTTCATCCTTCATCTAATATTCTACTTCCAGGCTCCAGGTCAGGAGACAAATGTCATCATCATCATCATTACCGCTACTGTAATTATATTTTTAGTAAAGGAAAAAGTAAAAATTCAGCTAATTTGGCTGTGACACTAAGTTGTTCTATTACCCCCATGGTCGAAAGTCCAGGCTGTCCAGGTGAAGAGGCTGGATGTCCTGGTCACTCCTGCTGAAAGATCCCTACGTCGCTCCGGCTGTAATTCCGATTGAATTCCGTCATCATCGGCTTTCCGATATTCGCCCTCTGATTCCTCGCCGTCTGCAGATTCAGCACCTCGCACCTCTACACAGACACCCGTCAGTCCGGTCGCAGAGATGCTCCTGACGCCGCGCAGGCGCGCCTTCCTTTCGAGGAGCGATCGAGGGTGGAGAGTTGGACAGAGTTGAATTAATGCGCTCCGATTTCCAGCCACCCGACAGTGAAATACGTCCTGAGCTAAAACAGGCTAGAGACTCAGAATATCTGTAAAAAAGCAGGACGCTATTTTCCTTCCGTCTTCCTTAAACTGCTGAACAGAGATCAGACTTGAAGGTTAAATGAAGGGTCGTTAGGTTGACGCGGTGAAATGTGTCCTCCGTATTTAACCATCAGTGAGCAGTGGGCAGCCACGAAAGGCCCCCGGTCAGCAGTGTGTGGGCACCAGGATTCGAACCTGCAACCCTCTGGTTACGAGCCCGCTTCCTCACCCTCCGGGTCCAGTTCCGTCTCTCGTTCCGAAATGGACTGAGTGTTAACGCCGTTTGGAGGCGACCATCGGATCCAGCAGGGAGCGGGTGGCGGGTGTCGTTCAGGAAGGAGAAAAATCCCCGAAAAAGTAATCACCATAATCATACAGGTGTCGTTTTCTTCCCCCCGACCAATAAATCAGCGGCAGCGGGCGTGACTTCAAACCGCCGCTGAATAATTAATTCCCCTTATTAATTATTCACCCTCCCCCCCTGTCTTCACTAAACAAATAAAGGAGTTGTTTCCTACACGTGCTACACCAAAACCCCGTTAAACCCTAAAGGAAACATGGTGAATTATTCAGAGTGAAAATTGTCCCGCGTTCCTATAAACACACAGGCTAACCGGGGGAAAAAAATACACCGCAGTCCCTACAGTAAGATGAGGTAAATTATCTTTTTTATAAATACGTGGGGTGTAACCATTCTTTGATCACCTGCAGATTTATTCACGGTTGCATTTGACTCAATTTTTTTAAAGCTTTTTTTTCCACTGAAACCTATTTTTTTCCACTGATAGGATCATAATAGGGTCATGATAACAGCGCTCGACTCATACTTTTATGGGAAAAAATGATGCCACGTGACTATACGCACAACGTTCAGGCTGGTTTTCTGCATGTATGGCCACACCCTCCGGTCACATGACCTGATGCTGCCCTCGGTACGTCTTGCTTGGAGCTGGGCTGCAGTTTCACCGCGGCGTCTCATCTCGCTCCACAGGGGCGTGACTTGCGCTCTGGCTGGCGGTAAACAGTTCTATATTTAACCCTACCTCTCGCAGCATAATGTCACCGTGCAAATTAACGGCTGGTGACGGCCAGAACCTCCTGAGTTCGGCGCTTTGAAACTGAGATTATTGCGGGAGAAGCTGATTGGTTGATATTTGGTCACCTGGTGTGGTGTGGACGGGTGTTTACATGCGAGAGTGGGCAGGGTGGCGCTGGAGGGCGGGGCGGAGGTGTCACCTGCATAAGGAGAATAAATGGCATCGTCCCCTTTCGGGATATGAGGCCAACATTACCACCCACTTCCCACCGCGCCGCCGAGGCTCAAACTTCAAAGGTCACACCTGATTGATGAAGATATTATGAAAGTCCCGGTGATTTTATTTCCAACTTCTTCAGATGTTGCCTTGGCGCCACCGCCCCTCCTGCAGTGCGTCCTGGGAGATTTCATTACCGATACATTATAAGGGATTATAAATCACTGTCTGAACATTTCTAAAACACTGTCAGGGGCTGGGGGTGGTTATAAATTCCTTCAGCGCAAATCTACCCATGCTGAATTAAACATGCCGAAAAGATATTTACTGTAAATCCAATTAGGAACCTGAGATGAGTTCCTACATCAGAACTAATCTCAAGGTTTCTCCATCGGGTGCTGCAGGGAACTAATGAAGAGGACGTTTCAAGAACGAGTCCCAGATTCCTCCTCCTTTACATCTGTGCACTTCTCTTTGTGATGAAAGGCTTTTAGTGTGTGTTCTCTTCGCTCTAGTCCATTTCTGCAGGATGCCTTTCTTCTTCCTACAGTACATTCATCTGAGAGCGAGCGTGAACCCCGTCTTTACTTCGGGTCAAGTTATTGGGTGTAGCGCTTGTGTAGATCAGGCCCTGGTTCATGTTAGACTGAAGTGGGAACGTCCTTCCCGAGGTTTACACGGCAGAAGCTAAACTGTCAAACTGATCACGCGTGGTTTAGGTTTCTCTTTCTGTCCCTGGACATTATTCAGGATGATGTCAGGACGTTGGGGGAGCGTTATCTAGACGTCCCATGGATGTTACTGCTATCTGTAACACTAGTTGTCCCCTTAACTGGTACTACTTTCAAATCATATTGATACCAGATGTGATTTCGCTCACCTTTCTTATCGATACACGATAAGAAAGGAATGGAAGAGCATAAGGAATGGAAGAGCTGAGTTCAGACGTTCTGGATTCAGAGATGCTTATCATTCACTTTGAATGGGGTGACGTTGATGAACTGGCGTCCTTTGCTTTGCTTGTGCAGCTTGTGTAAAAGTGAAACGTAAAACTCAATGGCTGTTTCACCGCAGAAAATCCTTCCTGCCCACCACCACTAGACCCACACAATAACCTGCTTCTACTGTACATTTACTTATTAGGGGTTAAAAACATCAATATCTGAAAGACATTATTTGCTAACAGTCTTCGGTGTGCATTTCTCTTACCAAGTGCAATTGTACAGATTCTGTTTGGACTTATTTTATTTTATATTACTTTATATTGCTCTTGTGTCCTTGAGTATTGTGGCAGCAATTCCTGATTCTGGTTTTCAAAAAGTAATTAAACGTCCCCCTGATGTCCTCATAATAAAGAAATGGCAGAACCACTTGAGGGACCGAATAAGAACGTAATCTGGTCTCATTCAGAACTGTCAGGGATCGTTAAAGAAAAGGAGAAAGGCGCGACTAACAGACAAGGGATTCACTGAAACCCAAAGGACAGATACTCAAAACCCGTGACACACAGGAACAGCGCAAAGACAAAAACACCAGTGACATTTACACACATAAATACAGACGCAGGCAATCAGGACATCGGGGCAAACCCAGAGTCAAAAAGAGAGGATCAAAATAAATCTGTGCTCTTCTGTAAGTTTTTAAAATTCTTTTTGAAAGAAAAACGTACAAGTATGTACAGGTACAAAAAAAAACTGAAGTGTGCAACAAAAGTAAATCACACACAAAAAGAAGGAAAATCCGTGAAATCACAAGACATGAAAAACTAATGAGGTCTGGCTAAACCAAATGGTCCTGCACCATTACTAAGTAGTTAAAGTTTCTTTCTCTCTCTCTCTCTCTGGTAGCACTGTGTCCCCCCAAGTCGGGCCTAATACAGGGCTACCCCACCTCTAGCGCCTCCTCCTGGATCAAACCAACACTCAAAGCCATATACAAATTAACCCTTCAACGTTCTTAAACACAGAAAATATTTACAAGCGTATGCTGATCACACACAAAAAAAGTAACAAAAATCCCTCCCCCAAAATGTTCAAAGCCCCCAGTGATGGTATCCCCCATATTCTCAATCTGCTCCAAATCAAAACCCCTGGACGTGACACCCAAACAGTAACAGGCAGCCAAGGTGTAATCCTGCCGGCAGAAGACCACTCCGTGGCGACCCCACAAAGTCAGCTTTCGTGACATTGCAAAGGAGGACAAATCGGGGACATCATGAGTGTTGGGGGGATTTGGACTACCTCACCAGTCTTGAGACCTGGTAGGCGACCAATACTGTACGGTAAAATAACATAAGTAAGTGAAGTGATTGTCACATGTGATACACAGGAGCACAGCACACGATGCACACAGTGAAATTTGTCCTCTGCATTTAACCCATCACCCTGAGTGAGCAGTGGGCAGCCATGACAGGCGCCCGGGGAGCAGTGTGTGGGGACGGTGCTTTGCTCAGTGGCACCTCAGTGGCACCTTGGCGGATCGGGATTCGAACCGGCAACCTTCTGATAACGGGGCCGCTTCCTTAACCGCTAGGCCACCACTGCCCCATTTCTTCGGTACCCAACATTTATTTCCTTGATTTGACATTCCCTGCTGTGTGTCCCCACATCGTGGCAGAGCAGATGAATTCGGCGATAGAGGATCTCGTCTTTTTGTCTTCGCAGCCAGGCTTCTAGTCTCCAGCAGCGCATCTCCACCCACCTCCCGGCCGCGGGGTGTTTAACTCAACGTTCCGTAACGCCAGGCATGAAGAGAATGTGTAGCGCGCCATCACTCTTCCGGCTCAAATTCCTTTAAAAGGAAAATACGGAATTGCAAAATGTGCCTTAATTTGAAGGAAGAAGTAAAAGCAATTTCCTCCCTCCATCCCGCCATGATGTGTGACATTTGCACCGCGGAACGCTCCGCTGCGCCGTTCACGCGACTGTCTGCTGCGCGAGCGGCGCCAATCTGTTTTGTAGCGTAATTGTCCCGCGTCGTGTCGTCCCGTCCTCGCGGCTCCGCTCCGCTCAGCTGACAGTAACAGATGCGAGAATTTCGTCTCCCCTCGTTGTAAACAACAGCTGATAACAATGGAAGTGGATGTTGGCTCCAAACCGCAGACTGGCGGCCTCTGGTAAGCGGCGAGGAGCGGGCCGGAGCCGGGCTCGGATTGGTCCAGATTGCACTGGGCCGTCTGCGGCGATAAAGACCCTTAAAGACCCTTATTACCTTCAGGGTGGTGATGCATGAGCCGCTGCCGACCTCATTACCGCCACGATTGGTTGGTTTCCAGGCTCCGTGGAAACCAGGAAAAAAAAAAAAGTTTTATTCGTCAGGGGAAGTGAAGTATTCACTTTTATTAGGACGTACAGTGATTGTCATTATCGTCGTGACTAGGGTTGCGAACCATGCCGATATATGGGTGGTCCCTTCAGGGAGCCCACCACTAGGGGCCTAATGGATAAGGAAATGGACCCGTAATCAGTAGGTTGCCGGTTCGAATCCCGAGCCGCCAAGATGCCAGTCACCGTCCCCACACACTGCTCCCCGGGCGCCTGTCATGGCTGCCACTGCTTACCAAGGGTGATGGTTAAATGCAGAGGACAAATTTCACTGTGTGCGCCGTGTGCTGTGCTGCTGTGCGTCACAATGACAATGACTTCATTTTCACTTCACTTTAGTCATGACACATGACCCTGACCTTGGACTCATTCCTGAGGTTCCCAGGAAGGGAATTTTGCATGTTGGATTCTAATTCGGTGTTAGAGTGTAACTACACAGTAACTACTATCTAGCCACATGTTGGGGTGTACACTGCAGACCAGAAGTCTGACCCCCCACATAACTTGCGGGCATTTTTCTCAAGTAGAGTAATGAATGTCAACCTGTGTGGCTAAATACCGAGAAACTGTCAATATAATTTTTTTCTGTAATCGTTTTACTAGTTTTTTTGAGAATAGCTCCAGATACTTCAATTCGTTAGTTGGATCATGTTCTGCTGAATGATACGGATTAGTATGTTGGGTTTTTTTAACCGATGGATCCGGAGTTCAGATGATGCCGGGGATGGCGTGGTGGTTTTGTCGTCTGGGCGTGGCCTCGCCTCCTCTCTACAGGCTGGTATATAGGGATGGCGGGCCTGGTCTGAGCGGGCCTGGTGCCATCCCACCACACAGCTTTTCAGGGACGCGGACAGGCGCTGCCCCATTTCGGGTGTTGCTAACGTCCCTCACAACTTCACGAGAAAGCAGGGAAGGTGAATCCATGGAAGATCAGGGCAGAGAGTAGAGTAGAGCATCTCTGCAGATGTTCCACACCAGAGATCCACCAGTGGGGAGACTCTCCCTTTCCCCTCTTACAACATAACCAACATATTAATTACAACATTGGTCATAAAATTTCATATCACTTATCTGTTACCATCAGCATCTTAATCAAACACAGCTGGATTTAATACTTGTTGATTAGAAAATAATCTGTTGTAATTGCTGTAATTGGTGAACATTAAAATGTTATTACTGCTGTCAATCTAAAAATTGCCTTTTTTTTAGAACCACACTGAGCAAAAAAGAACCACTTTACCCAGAGAGCATCTGTTCAATGTTGCGTGTTCATTTTCACCTTTTATTCACAAGTTTTGTAATTCAATAACTTTGAACAAACTCCGTTATCTGAAGGAGAACTACCTTTTTTCCGGAGAATTGGATGGAGGAGGTGATAATGAAGGGCAGAACTCAGATCATGTGCTCATCACACCCTCGCCTGGCTGCGTCGAACAGTTTATTTGTGTGTGTGTGAGCGAGCGTAGGTGTGAAGTCACATGTTTATATTTAGATGTGAATGAAAGTGAACTTCGGACGTCCCTCTCTCTCTCTCTCTCTCTCTCTCCCCACCCCCCCTCTTCCCCCCCTCTCTCGCTCTCTCCTTCTCTCTCCCTCTCTCTCTCTCTCTCTCTCCCCACCCTCCTCTCTATCTCTCACTCTCTCCTTCTCTCTCTCTCTCTCCTTCTTCTCTCTCTCTCTCTCTCTCTCTCTCTCTCTCTCTCTCTCGCCCTCTCTTTCTCTCTCTCTCTCCCTTTCTCCCTCGCCCTCTCTTTCTCTCTCTCTCTGCCTCTCTCTCTCTCTCTCTGTCCCTCTCTTTCTCTATCTCTCTCTCCCATCATAAATTTACAGCAATCATAAATAATCTCTGTGGATTACAAATCTCCCATCAGCACAGTTGTGCTTCAGTTGTCACTATCCCCGCTCCTCCATCCCACAATTCTGTGCGCGTTATAAAAATGTCGAGTCGGTTTGTAATTAGGTCACTTCCCTCCGCCGCTGCAGCACCGCAGATCATAAAAACCAGCGGTATTAACAGGCCGCCGGGTTTAAAACCCAATATTTGCCCATCGCTCATTTTAAGAGCTCTGCATTGAACGGCGGTGTTCAGCAGCACACGCATTTCATCTTTTCACTATTTATTTCCCCCCGACGCGTCTTTCTCCGAAATCGCTAAGTTCAAAATGGCGTCGGGGCGAAGCGTCAGCCAGAGCTTCACCACAGGAGGTGGGTCTGACCTCACGGTCTCTGTAATCGGGCCTAAGAAGTTGCCCAAGCACGACAGAATATGACCACGCCCGACCCAACCCGACCAGTTTAGCTTTTTACATTTACATTTACGCCCTTATCCAGAGCGACTTACAACGCGCTTCCATGTTACCATGGATGAAGTGATCAGTTCTGGTTCACTAGGACCCCCAACTATGAATACAACCTTTTTATTCACTCTGTTCTAGTTTCTATACAGAAGTCAGACAAGAAGAAGGTTACAAGTTCACCTAAATATTCTCTAAAGAGGAAGGTCTTGAGCTGCCGTGTGAAGGTGCTCAGTGACTGAGCTGGAAGTTCATTCCACCACCGAGGGGCCAAGATGGAGAAGAGTCTAGATGAGCGTCTTCCTTTTACCTTCAGAGATGGAGGGACCAGGCGAGCAGTACTGGAGGCTCGGAGTATACGAGGTGCAGTGCGAGGTGTAATAAGGGCTGTGAGGTAGGATGGTGCTACTCCATGTTTGGCTTTGTAGGCCAGCATCAGTATTTTGAACCTGAACCTGCAGCTACTGGGAGCCAGTGGAGGGAACGTAGCAGAGAGGCGGTGTGCGAGAACTTGGGACGGTTGAAGATCAGTCGTGCTGCTGCATTTTGTATAAGTTGTAGAGGTCGGATGGAACATAGAGGTAGACCAGCTAGAAGGGAGTTATAGTAGTCCAGTCTGAACCAGTATCTGGGTGGCCTGTGTTGATAAGGGCGGATTCGTCTGATGTTGTAGAGAAGGAATCTACAGGAGCGGGAAAGACTGCTGACGTGAGTTTAAAAGCGCGGGCTTCCTTTCGTGCACCACGAGCGCCAGACTAAGTGGCGGTGAGCGGAAATATGCCGCTTTTTTATAACATAATCGCCAGGGGGTAGCCACCGTTTTCGTATCTTTCTCTTTCTCTCTTTTCTCATTTCATTAAAAACGTAAAAAAAAATTACACATACAAAAAAAATACTTTTACCGTTTTTTTTTTACTTTTATCACCATAACCAATTTAAAAGCAGCAAATCATACGGAAAGGTTCGTGTTTGCTGACCGATCGTTTACCACGGCAGCTTGAAAATGAAAAGATTTGCAGCTCCGCCCCTCCAGGCAGCAGGGACCCCCGTTCATCTCCGCTGATCGACACATCTGCCGCGTGTCCCATGCGAAGGAGATAAGGACCACGGCCACGCCCGCCTGGCCACTTTTATTACCCCTGTGTTCCAGCCCAGCGTTCCCCGTTCCTGGAGTTTAATGAGACTGATGGTGCATCCGGAGAAAAAAGACCTGGACCTAAATCGGATCTTCAGCCACTCCAGCTTCCGCTGTGTTTTTATTAACAAAAACTGGACAAATGGACAATGTCTTTACCGTCTTTACCGTCCACAGTGTAAAGTCAGCAGCATCTGCTGCCTACACGACTGCTTGCTGAGTCGGGTTGCTTAGCAACTTATCTGACAGAAGCTAAATCTGAAACTTCTTACTAAGGGGTTTCTTCTTGCAATATGTCTGGAAGTGTTCAGCACGGTCCACCAACACGACGCCACTGTCCCACCACCAGTTGTCCAGAATTCGTGTGTCTATCAGACAGCATGGGCGTAGCGCTCCGCGGGGGGCTGCCAGCGTGGGGACACCATGGTACCATCGGTCTTCGGATGCTGGGAGGTAACCGGAGAACCCAGCTTTTCCAAGATCGTTCTAACATCTGCGTCATGCCGTTTTGAGGGCCGAAGTAGGTTATTGGGACGCAGTAGGATGGAATACAGCGCCGCCGCCTCTCTGCCATCTGTACACAGAGCAACATGCAGGAAGCGTTCAGATGGGCCCCCGGCGTGGCATCCGGCCCGTTCCGCCGAGACCAGGGAGGGAGTGAAATGAATTTGACCTGCAAGCTCTCTAGACAACAGACTCATTCGCTCTCAGAAAAAAAACCCGACACTGGACTCGGAATATCGGAATAATGTGCCCGGCAGCGGGCGGCATCCATTCAGCGCCGACACAATCAGCCCATCGCCAAGCCGAGGGGGTCTGGTGCACCTCGCAAAGTACAAAAACAAGCATTGCAGGTCAGGAACGTGTCGTCTTGGGGAGATCTTCTGCGCATTTTAAGAAAAAAAACTCTGGACACAGATGTTGGAGAGCTGCAGCTGTACACTTTTGAGTGGAAATAAAAGCTCCACCCCCTTCTTGACTCTATGCGTTTACATTTACAGCATTTACCAGACGCCCTTATCCAGAGCGACTTACAACCCATATTGACGGGGACAGTCCCCCCCCTGGAGACACTCAGGGTTAAGTGTCTTGCTCAGGGACACGATGGTAGTAAGCGGGGTTTGAACCTGGGCCTTCTGGTTCATAGTTTATGGTTCATCTGGTTTAACTGCTGCGGTTGAACTGACAATAATAAAACGTATCTCAAGATATCCTGGGGGATGTGGCGAAACCTTCGCTTACTTATTCCCAGTGTGGGCCATGTTACTTTTTACTAATTAAAATTTACTAATTAATTTTTAACTGAGTTACAGAATTATAAGTTAGTAAAATGTTCCAAATATGTGAAAAATAGGTTTGTTCCTAAGTTCTGACTGCCAACCTGTTTTCCACATTTTCCCATCATTGCTCTAGTAAAAACAACTAAACGCGGCTCCAGCCAATCACGCGTCAGCAGGAGCAGATAAAGCTGTGGCGGTTCGATGTGGGAATCTGTCCCCCGGTGATCTGGTAACGTTAATGCTAATCTTCTAAAATGACTCCTGCGGGAATGGATTATGTCTGATCTCCAACGTTCTACACGTCTCACGGAGGCTCACACAGCGCAACAACCTGCTCAGTTCAGTGGGAATTCATCTCTTGGAGAACGAAGGTTGGTAATAACGATGGGCGTGGCTCAAACCTGCCAGGATGGAGTCGGCCCTTTCCCATCATGCAGTTCTCCCGAGTGTGTGGGACGTGTTACTATAAATGTAAATGTAATATTGCAATGATGCGAATGTTTCCTGACGGCCAGTTCTGCAGGTTCTCCGGGTTCTCCACTGTCAGCGTGTTGACAGCTGGCTGAATTGTGGGAATTGAGTGGAAATTCAGCCTCTGTCCTCATAAATAAGCACAACAAAAGCAGAGATGCAGCTGATCGAGGCTCATGTCCTCCATCGTGCTTCGTTTCTCTGAGTGCCTGGAGAAGGAACAGGACAGGTCACATGACCTCCTTCTTTCTTCGGTGGGAACTGTGCTTCAATAAATGGTCCTCAGACATATTGTGACATTGTTTGGCATGCTTCACAGGTTGGTAGTGGCCTAGTGGGTAACACACTCGCCTATGAGCCAGAAGACCCATCGTGTCCCTAAGCAAGACACTTAACCCTGAGTGTCTCCAGGGGGGGACTGTCCCTGTAACTACTGATTGTAAGTTGCCCTGGATAAGGGCGTCTGGTAAATGCGGTAAATGTGTCACATTGCATCTCACATTCAGCTAGATTGAAGCGTTTTTTTGGATGAAACAGACATCCAGTGTCCTTCTGGAAGGTTGTGAAGAAGAGAAAAGAAAATCACCCAAAGGTCCGGATGCTGCAGGAACAATGTGGTGTGTGTTTCTGGGATGAACTGTTTGTGGGACTGGTTTAATGTGGACTCCGGGCCAGCAGATGTTTCTCTGATCTCTGCAGTTGCATCACATTGCTGCAGCAGCGCCGCGTGATGCCCAGTTGCACCTCATTATTTTTCTCACTTCAGAGGTGCACGAATTCTGCTCCTCCGGGTGTCGCTTTCCGTGCACTGGTTACATGTGACGGGTCGGAGGCATGATGACGATAGTCCACTGATGTTCCGACAGTCTGTTGGATGAATTCGGCAGGTCACAGGTTACAAACTCATTACTCACCGATTATTATTATCATAATTATTCGATTTTTTTCCAGGCTTTATAAGCGTAAACTAGCAGGTTTCACCAGTTCATCGGTGCCACTGTGATCATTTTGGGGTTTGAGCTCCTTACATGGATATGTTGGCATTGAATAGATAATATATATTCGCCAACTGGCACAGAGGTGGACTAATTCAGCACTGGAACTTCTGAAATGAAACTAGTTGATTTGTTGTAAGTTTAAGGTGGCCAATGCTAATGTTCTCAGATGTTTGGCTAGAAAGGAAAAAGGGCAACTGTCAGAGGTCAGAGGTGAACAGCGCAGGAGCACCAGCTGGGGTTTAGCTGTGCACATGCCTGAATCTACTAGATTACAGACCAGCTGATCAATTGACCATGGAAAGATGGTATCTGACACTAACTGTGCTCATGGATTGCTTGGTCCTTTTTTTGGACATAGCTCATTGACAGCGTGAAGAAGACAGACGGGGCTCATGGAGGAAGGCGTGTCTGGTTGATGGTAGCAGGTTGGAGGAGCCCTGACAGGCCAGATAACGGACGTTTGTGGAGCTGCTCCTGGAGCTGATAGACACGTTTTATTTGGAGATGAGCTTCTTCCCAGCCCCCTGTGGCCCGTGAGCACAGCTGACATGGAGCGCGGTATGAGAAACTGTGGGGGGCAGACAGCCTCTCCCACGATGAACTGTCCTGAGATCAGCTGGAGGTTCAGCGAACGTCCAAATCGGGCCCGACGCCTTGTTTACTCCTCACTATGCCGGTGGGGGTCATGGTGGGTCTCCGCATGCGAGCTCTACAGCGCACGCCGCCGTGCTGCTAAGAGTGACATTTTTCAAAGATAATGGAAGGCCAAGTGTTGTGAAATTCGCTTATCGGTTTCCCCCTGTTTACACAAAATGCATATTTTCCACCGGATAAAACCCTTCACATCAGAGGAACGCCTGCCAGAACCTGTTCATTCAGGATCACACTGCGTTCAGCCTGCCACATTCATTACTGGCCCATTAATGATTAAATGGAAATACTGAGGGGGGGGGTCCTGCAGGAACACGTGGAGCGCAGCATCTAATAAGCAGGCGCTCGTATTTAATCCATATCTCCTGCGTACCCAAAGTGGGTCGTGTGACAGCACATTTGGAGTTGGTTCCGTGGAGAACGCTTGAGAATCCAGCTCACGCAAGGTCCTGGACCCTCTGTTCTTTTTCAACTGATCCCGCAGGTTCTCACTGGGGTTCTGGTCATGGAATGAGAATTCTGAATTCTGTGGTCAGAAAAGTATTGTTCCTGATCATTCTTCTGATGAAAAGGTCTTGGAATCCCATGACACCATGAACCTCCAGATCAGAACCTCCAGCATGCTTTAAAGTTGAGATTTGGCTGTCGTCACTAAAATCTTTCTCTGCAGCTAACAACCTAACATCCAGATGCTAGCATTTGTGGTTAATGGGACAAGAGAATTTTTTTTTTTAATTTATTGCATACTCAAAATCAACAAGATGGTTGCTGCTGATTTGTCCAACGGTGGTTTTGGAGACTTGCCAACCCCATGCAGATGGAAGACTAAGGAGAATTTTAGAATATTGTGAATAAATTTAGAATACACTGTAGTGCCATTTCAAGCAGGTCAATATCCAGCTTCCCTGGACGTGTAGAAGAACAGGTGATGGTGGTGCTGATGCTGAAAGATCTCTCCTCTCCTCTGCTCCACAGATCCCTCAGGTGAGCTACGCCTCCACCGCACCGGAGCTCAGCGACAACACGCGCTACGACTTCTTCTCACGGGTGGTGCCGCCCGACACGTACCAGGCCCAGGCCATGGTGGACATCGTGAAGGCCATGCGATGGAACTACGTCTCCACGGTGGCGTCCGAGGGCAGCTACGGCGAGAGTGGCGTGGACGCCTTCATCCAGAGGTCCAGGGAGGAAGGTGAGGGCAACTCTTTTTCCCCGAGGATCCGCCAGCCAACAGGTTGCCATAGATACGGCCGGATGAAATCCCTTTTCCTCGAAAGACAAGAATGCAGGGAGAGAGAGAGAAGTTAAAACGTTCTTCTGGATATAAAAGTGAGTTTGGATGATTTATGATTTTTATTGTGTGCAGTTGGTTAAAAACGCCATTTCCTGTTTGTGTCGGTGGGAAAGCGGGCCCGTTTTTTCACCCGTCGTGACAGAGGTTATGAATTAAACGTCTCATCGAAGTGAAAAGGCTCACAATCTGGGCCCCGTCACGACATTCCAGGTGTTCCGGCTGCTGAAACCGGGAAGGATTGATGGCGAGCGCGCCACGGCCCGGGAATCGGCTTTTCTCTGAAATCACAGGCGCCCTGGAATGTGTCAGGAATATAGACCGGAATGATTGATTGGGGTTTTGCGGCGAACCCCCACCGGCTCTCGCCGGCATTTATCTCTGCCGCTCCCGCCTCAGCTGGCAGCGTCAACAGGAAACGAAATTACCGAATGGATTTACTCTGAATATCTGGCCCGACCCGGAGCGGCGGCATCCTCGCTCGTCACGCCTAGTTTCTGGGGTGGCGTCCTGTGACCTGAGGACGTCCAGACTGAGACGCTCCCTGCGTCCAATCAGTGTCCTGCTCAGTGGTCAGGCTTCGTGACCCCAACTACAAAACATGGGGACCACCCGTTAATTAGTCATATTTTTAGACCTACTAGAATGAAAGCAGCGTGACAGTTAGAGCTTTCAAAATGGTGGCATGAACCAAGCAAACCTGCTGTCAGTAGCATTATAGTCAAGTTAACAAACTTGCATGGCACAAACTCGCACACCACAAACTCGCACGCCACACACTCACACGCCGCAAACTCGCACACCACAAACTCGCATGGCGCAAACTCACACGCCACACACTCACACGCCACAAACTCGCACACCACAAACTCGCATGGCGCAAACTCACACGCCACACACTCACACGCCGCAAACTCGCACACCACAAACTCGCATGGCGCAAACTCGCACGCCACACACTCACACGCCGCAAACTCGCACACCACAAACTCGCATGGCGCAAACTCACACGCCACACACTCACACGCCACAAACTCGCACACCACAAACTCGCATGGCGCAAACTCACACGCCACACACTCACACGCCGCAAACTCGCACACCACAAACTCGCATGGCGCAAACTCGCACGCCACACACTCACACGCTGCAAACTTGCATGATGAGCACGTGCACTACGCAAACTTGCACACCTCAAACTTGCACACCTCAAACTCGCACACCTCAAACTCGCACACCTCAAACTCGCACGGCGCAAACTTGCACTCCACACCCTCACACACCACAAACTCGCACGCCGCAAACTCGCACACCACAAACTCGCACGCCGCAAACTCGCACACCACAAACTCGCACGCCGCAAACTCGCACACCACAAACTCGCACGCCGCAAACTCGCACACCACAAACTCGCACGCCGCAAACTCGCACGCCGCAAACTCGCACACCACAAACTCGCACGCCGCAAACTCGCAAACCACAAACTCACACGGCGCAAACCCGCATGATACACACTCGCACACCGCACATTCACACGGTGCAAACCCGCACGACAAGTTTGATGCAGAGCTTGGAGTGCCTGAGGTCATAGGTCACCGCGAATAAGGGAACAGAGGCGAGTGTCTGTGGGAACCGGGAGTAAATCCCACAGACAGAACTGAGCCTCCTGCGGTGACTTACCGACGGAACCCTGCTGTACGTCGACGTTTGAAAGGAAGCCTTTACAGCTGCAGCCACACACGAAGTAGAAATTATAAACAGCATGAAGCACTGCTGATCATAAACGGTAAAATATTGTTTTGGTAAATGGTTGCGGGAACAAGTGTGCATGAGTCGATGGAAAGTAATCTCCACGTTTACAGTGGGAACCACACAGAACAGTAAACCACCGGGGCTCCAGCGGGCACGTTGGGGTCTTGTTCACTACGGCGGTCCGTGACTCTTTTCAAGATGAGGTGAATGACACCGAAATGGGAACCAACGGCTCTCCATCAGATCTCCGCCGCAGCGGCTGGCTGGATGGCTGCCATGGTAACAGCTCACGTTCTGGGTCACACGTTCCTGTGTAGAACCGCCGGAAGCGGGTGCCGTTCATCAAAGCGCTCCATTGGACGAGGTTGTGCATGTTGCTTATGCTGATGTGTGATTTATTGTGAATTCGTGAATATATTGAGGAAATCCGTAGAAATCCGCCTGCAGTAGATTCACCTACAGAAGCGCTTCCGTTGGATGTAATGGGACCGGAACACAGATGTGTTTGTGGAAAAACACAAATTCCAACCGCATGGGAATTTGGTGTACCGAATTCATTTATCTGATCACTGACGACCCTCCAGAGCCGCCTGTAACAAACGGGTGGGACGATTTTGGCATTTTTTAAAAGGGGTCCATAGGTCCTCGGATCAGACTAACTGCTGCAGACAAAGGGCGGTAATTGTAAGGGAAAATATTAATTTTAATCGAGTTTAATCCGAGTGGGTTTCCAATCAGGGCATCTGCTCAGCGGGGCTTCCCGAGAGTGGAAGCTAAATTTAATTTGTGGCCATTTAATGACGTTCAACAATGGGAACGCGGCCATAGTCACTGAGTGTTAAATGAAACGTTGCAGACGCTGTGGAATCTGTGATATGGAGTAAAACATCGTTTTCCAAAATGCACCTTCGTTCCGGCCTGCAGAGCGAAACTGGCGCTTTTCCGGCAGTTGCGTGCAAAATCCCGCGACCGTTCTTACGCATGAAATGTTTGTCGCCATTTGAAAATGAGAGTGAAATGACCAGTCCCTCATCAATAACTGCTTTTGAAAAGTGTGTGGAAACTTGTGATTTACCAGCGCCGTTTCGGTTTCCACGCAGCGTTAGTGCAGTTTCCCGTTAGCAGCGGCCTGATCAATACCTGTATCGATGGAGAATTGGAGGGGCCCGCGAACGCTGTCACCCTCGGAAGACTCATCGGTGAGCCAGCCACGCCCTGCAGCAGAATCATTGGCAGTGAGAGTGCAAGCGAACGGGCGTCGCCCGAGGTGCATGTTCCAGGTGACGTCAATAAGCTAACAAACCGTGAATCTCCAATCAATCGTTTAATGAGCTCCCCGCTCCTCCAGCCGACTCTTAAAACCGGGATTGTGGGACTCATTTCGGAGCTGCTAATTGGTCGGGGTCCCCCCTGCACGCCCGATCACGCTCGTTCCCCTCATCCCGCCCAAGGACTGGAGGTCAATAGTCAAGTGATCATGTGCCGAGTTACAGGTTTACTTTTGGATGTTCATCTGGCACAAATGGGACAGGGCAGGTAAGGACGTCCGTCACCGGAAGACCACGGGCCACTGAGCCCCAGGGCGCCCCAGTGTTTCACATTGACAATCGCTCCACTTTAAATGCCGTGAACCTGCAGCGCCGGTTCTGGGAAGACGAACTGGTCCGAGTGACGGTCTCCGGTCCCATCAGAGCTCTGGATCTGTTTTTCCACGATGAGCTGTTGTTCAGAGCAATCAACGAAAAACATGTCATAAACAAGTTCATTAAAAAGAATATTTAATTACAGACCAACTATTCTTGCTAATGATCTTGTTTGGCAAGGTTGTTGCCGCCTAATTAGATCTCATTGATAATCTAGATGTTTTATGTGCCGTGGTGCAGAAAACACGCAGGAACTGGCGGCGTTCAAATGGCGATAGCTGAACAAGCTGAAGGGACGTTTCAGAAATGTTCATAAATGATAAAAAATGAAATAAAACGAGTCAAATGGATGGAAAGCGTCGCCCACAGAGAACGAAGCGGGGTTCTGAGGGCGTGGTTTTACGTTTGTGTATTTATTCTGCTCAGATCGGCGACCTGATCAATCGACCCGCTGCCTGCATGCCGGGTGGAGCGCGTCCACCAGCGGCCAGTAAACAGTGAAGTGATTGTCACTTGTGATGCACAGCACACTGTGCACACAGTGAAATGTGTCCTCTGCATTTAACCATCACCCTGAGTGAGCAGTGGGCAGCCATGACAGGCACCCGGGGAGCAGTGTGTGGGGACGGTGCTTTTCTCAGTGGCACCTTGGCGGATCGGGATTCGAACCGGCAACCTTCTGATTATGGAACCGCTAGGCCACCACTGCCCCACAGGCCCGTTCTTCAGCAGAGGGACCATGCACACGCCGCCGGCGGCAAACAGCGACCCACGTTTCGCTTTTCCAGGCCTCACTCCGGAAAACAGAACAAACGTCGTTTCACAGAGCGCCTTCCGTTAGACCGCTTTGGAAAATCACGCTGTGACACCGCGGCACGTCCTTTTTTGGCTAAATAAATAAATGCTTTTGGCTCTGAGCTGAGGAGCCTGTCAAGGTGACAGCTCGTCAGTCAAGCCCGAAATAAAAACAACAACAAAAGCGAAGGGGACAGCTTTGATCCACGCTGTGATTCCTTTTCTCTTCCCCTCATCACTGTCAGACGCGCGACTCCGGCCCGCCGATCGACATTCGTCTCCGTGCGCTTTGGGCTTAAAGAGCCCTTCACGACGCTTCATTTAAGTCTTTTAAGTAACGGAGACCGCAAGACGCTCCCCAACCCCGCGCTCGTCTTCCCGGGATAATTGACTCCGGCAGAAATCACAGCGTGGCAGCGTGTCACATTGACTCTGCCGCTGCCATTTCCATTATCGACGGTGACATTTCTCGTGGCACCGGAGCCGCCGTCTCAATCTGTTTCCCCGGGACCCTTTCAATTGTCTTGATGAGGAGGCAGCGCCGCCGCCCGCGGGTTTGTCCTCCAGGTGAAGGTCTCTCACCTCCGCCACTTCCTTTTAAACGGTTTCATGACCTGTTGGGTGGACAGAGCACGTGATTATGGACACCAGTCGGTCCAGTGACGTCCCAGAGAGAGACGGAGATATTTGAGTTTGGAGATGGTCCTGTTCTGGAAGCTCAGAGGAGAACTGAAAGTGATTAGAAAGTGATTAGTGGTCACATGTGACACAGCACAGCACCCAGCGCACACAGTGAAATGTGGTCTCTGCATTTAACCCATCCCCTGACCAGTGGGCAGCCATGACAGGCGCCCGGGGAGCAGTGTGTGGGGATGGTGCTTTTGCTCGGTGGCACCTGAGTGGCACCTTTGCGGTTCGGGATTCAAACTGGCAACCTTCTGATTCTTACAATTTCTTACTTAGTGTTTTACTAATGATTGACAGCTGTCATACACCCTACACTGAAAAAAGTGAATGTTTTTTTTATTGAATTTAATCACATGGGTTCAACATAATATTTTAACGTTTTAAACTAAACACATCATAAATTATTCGATCATTTAAAAATAACATGTTTAATTTGGATTCAATGCCAAATTTTGATCAACTAAGTAAAAAAATCTTACTGAAATAACTTAAGTATCTTTTTAGAAGTCGGTTTGGATAAAAGCGTCTGCTAAGTAATTAAATTAAATTAAAGAATTTGGACGGCCTAAATCATATGAATTAGGTGAAACCAATGTCCATTATTCAGTAAGTAAATCCAATGAATTGTTTTTTCTTCTTTTCGGATGATGAAATGCACAAACATCATAAAGAATTGTGTTTCTTTCTTGTTTTTAATCTACTTATTTTGGTAAATCATGAGGACATCTTTCCCACTAGAATTGTCAACATGCCCCATGCTCTGTGCTGCACTTGAAAATAGGGCCCATAATTTCTTACTTATTAAACTCTTGCCAGGCCAGCTGGTGAACGTGATGTTGCTGTACATGCTGCACAACAGATCTGCTCAATGGATGAATTTATAAGAGCCAGTTTACTAGAACCTTTCACTGATTGAAGCAGTGAGTAAGAAACAACGTTTCTGTTAATAGTCAGATTGGAATTGTCCTTCTAAGGCAATCTTTGGTGCCCAAATGACCATTGTCCTGTAGCCCCAAATTTGTTTTGGAGGTGCTGGTTTAGTTTTTTTTTAATGTAAATGTGCAATGTGATTTTCACAGTGGACACATTTGTGTGGAATACCCATATTGCTATGTTGAACTGTGTGGTCCTCTGCACTGCTCTCACGTAAACAGTGGCTGTGCCCGCCGCGGCTCCAGCTCCGGTAGAATAAATTAAAAGACACTTCATGTGGCGGCGAGATTGCATAATCGGCGTGTGATGCTAATATAAACACGCATCACGCCGGCCTTCGGCTGGAATTGAGCCGCTGCCCCGCACTCCATCTGCAAGCTGAATACCTTCTGCCAGGAGCGCCGCAGCACCGGGCCTTTTACGAGTCAGGGAGTGGCGTTTAGTGCAGCCCTGGCCCGACGGCCTTATCTCTCCGGCTGATAACCGCCATCCGCACCTCTCTGAATGATGACCCCGTTCACACAAAACCGCCAACCACCAAATATGCCCCGGCCTGTTCTAGATGGCTGTAGATTTTATCCGGCTGCTGGAGTACCGTGAAAAATGCAAAAAAATATATTCAGCATGAATCAAAATGTAGCCAGATGCCTGCATTAGACAAGCTCTGTACGTCTGTGATGAAGCATTTGGTTTAATATTTATTAATTATCCCACAAGTCCGGCGGTCATTGTTTTTCATGGTGATTGTTCTAGCCAAACCTCCCTTCTCCTGGCTGATGGCCGAGGGCCAGTGGGGATCCTCATTACTGCAGGGAATTATTTTACCTTCTGTCATTATTACAAGAACTAAATAAAAGAACATCACTAATTGTGACAGAGTAGAAGAATCGAGTTAAGAACAGAATTAAACATTTTACACGACCCAATCATACACAATCAAAACAGTGGGAACTGCAGGTTTGACCAGATGGTGGAAGTTCTACCACTGTAAAGAAATTAAATAAAGTCCAGACTCTTCTCTGACCCACTTCAATTCATTTTCTATTTTAAACCAAGGACATCAATACTAACGACTTTCCCTCCAGTTCACAGGATTGGGCGATTTCAAACTGCCAATTTGTGACACATTAGGCAGATGATGCCTCATTAGCATAAAATAATTGACTGGACGGGGCCTAAATGGACTGGATGGAGATTAAATGACTGCTGGAGTTCTGAAAAAGTTTTGCCTGAGAAGTGCAGCCAGTGCCAGGAACAGCAAATGGACTTCCAGTGATTTGAAGAGTCTTTGTCAGTCGATGTTTCCTCTTCACTGCGCCACTGGACTTCTTCACTGCCAAACTATGCAGAACGTTGGGGTCACGTTTTGGCCACATTGTGGCATATCAGCTCCTCTGTCATATCAGCCATATACATATATACACACAGTGGAGAAAAAATAACATTCTCCTTAAACAGGACTTTCATACTGAAAAATAATCATTTGGGGGGATAGTAAATATTCAGCTTAAAGAGGCTGGGGGACCTTAAACCTTACTCTGATGCTATGGAATGGGCCAGTTGGCCTAGGGGCAGTGGTGGCCTAGCGGTTATGGAAGCGGCCCTGTAATCAGAAGGTTGGTGGTTCGAATCCCGAGCTGCCAAGGTGCCACTGAGGTGCCACTGAGCAAAGCACCACTGCTCACTCAGGGGGATGGGTTAAATGCAGAGGATAAATTTCACTGTATGCACCGTGTGCTGTGCTGCTGTGTATCACATGTAACAATCACTTCACTTTATAGCGGGTAAGGAACCGTTGGAATCCCGAACCGCCTAGGTGCCACTGAGCAAAGCGGCATCCCCACACACTGCTCCCCGGACACCTGTCATGGCTGCCCACTGCTCACCAAGGGTGAAGGTTAAATACAGAGGACACATTTCGTGGTGTCACCGTGTGCTGTGCTGTACTGTTTCACAATGACAATCACTTCACTTTCACTTCATTCAGATGAAAGTAGGGTGGGAAATGCATGGGTGGCATCAGCCATAATGCTTGTGGCCTTATCTTAAAATACCAGGTTCTGTCCTCAGCCTCACTTATGCTTTATACCATGTAATTATTAATTTGCATTGTAAACATGCACATGTGACTGATTTTGATCATATGTCCAAGGGGTCAGACTTAGGCCTACAGCAGAAGTCACAACTTCACATCGTGGGCAGCGATTGAGGAGAAAGAGTTTTTGAGTTTTGTGCTCACTCCCACAAATACCATGGCCGTGTTCTCTCAGCTCGCCCACTACACCCACTACCACCACAGTTTCTGTTTAAGCTGGCAGCAACACATCAACCTTTTAGTGCTGATTTAGTGCTGAGGATGATAAATGGTTGTGCAAACCCGACGGTGTCAGGTTTGCAGCCTGAAACTGTGTCTGATGTCAGTGGATCCATTAGTGACTCGGTAAAATGGTCGCTAGGCTTTTACCCATGTTTTCCTGGACACTGTGTTTTATGAAAATGTAAGAATTTGTTTCAGGTGAAGTCCCTAAATGGGATTTTATTGATTCCACTGGTCATCATCATGGCTGACTTGTGTCCGTCTGTGGTGCCTGGAGAGGGTCCTAACACTCACCTCCTGTATCTTCCTTTTCATTTCAAATTCGTAAGAAATCCAAGCAGGTTTTCCCATGTTGTCCTCTCTAAAGGAGCTAAACATTTTAGAATGTCTGAAATCCCAATATATATGTATCTATATTTGTTCATGCAGAAAAATTACTTGTATTTGGATCTAAAACATTACCGTTTTTTCAGCATGCTTAACTTATTATTCTGTATATACAGAAGTTATTACAGTAGACATATTTAACAAGTTATTTTAGTTAGGCTAAAATGTATTGTACCCAGACAGATAATCATTCATTGACAAATGAATGGTGCACTGTTGCCAGATTGGGCAGATTGAGATTGATATTTCGGGTAAATTGCAAGTTAAGAATAGTAAAAGAAGAATGCACTTATAATTGAACAAATGAACAATAATCACTCTAGGAAGTCATTAATTGGGTTTTTGTGGTGCATTCTGGGCAATTTAGGACTGAAATGACTCAGACTCATTGTACCTGGACAGTGCAGCTCGATTCCTTGAATATAGACTATTATGAAAATATTCATAGGACATATCATTATAGAAAAATCCTAAAATTAAAGGGAGCCAGAAGCTAGTTGTGTTTATGATGCACAAATAGCGGCGTTGGTTCAGTCATATTTTAACCACAGCACACTTCTTCACGCCCTACACATATTTTGTCGCATTAAATCTGACACGTTGCTTTTATGTAAGTGTGGATGTGGGTTAAAATATCTGTGATAATTAACTGCGGATTTTCACAGTAATGACATTTGTCACTGTCACGGTGGCTGGACATGGAGAGGAAGAAGGACGCATCCGCACGTTACGAGATGGGATTTATTACAACACGCAATGGGACAACTCAACAACGACAAAAATGAAACGAACAGGGCAGCTTTATACAAGCAGACACGGGCGAAAACAATCAGGAAACATTAACACAGGACCAACACGAAACTCTGGTCCGAACCCAGGATCCGGAGTAGCCTCTTCCAGACCAGACCCTGACACACCGTCTACATTCTGTCCATAAGGGGTGTGCAGTTATGATTATAAATTAAAGTTGCAACTAAATGGTGAGAATAAGACACAACTTCAGCCCTATTAATGGTAGTGGTGATAGTGACTACTATGAATATCTGGGACAGGGAAAGCAGACCTGACAGGAGGAGGTGACACTAGCAGACAAGAACGGCGAGTCCAGATGAGGACCAAGACGTTAACTAGACTGCAGCTCGTAATCTACAGCGTAATGCCAGACGAGGACCGCACACAGAACGTCCTTTTCTAATGTGGGGATCGGGTGAGGTGACTGAGGGGGTGTGGCTTGACTCGTAGATTGGAGGTGATGTTCAGGACCAGGTGGGAATGCTGGAGCACGGTGACAGGACGCAGGTGACGAGTTGGGGACGTGCCAAGAGGCGTGTGAACTAATTACATTACCAGTAAAAAACGTTTGGATGCATAACGGTTATGGAGGCCATTTTAAAGAATACAATACAGGGAACATGTTTCGAATTTTGTGGAATACCTTTAAGGTAAGATTGTGAAATGCTGCCATCACAGCAGAAGATTAAACATTCTGCCTTGTGTGCTATTTTTTTGTTTATTACATAATCTCACATTTTTTGATCATTTGATAGTCATGTAATTGATAACTGAGATGAATAATTGTTACTGAGGTACAGCGGGGAAAATAAGTATTTGACACATCAGCATTTTTATCAGTAAGGGGATTTCTAAGTGGGCTAAGAAATCAGAGCATTTAAGTATACAAGTTGAGTCATAATAAATAGTGAAATGACACAGGGAATAAGTATTAAACACATGAAGATAACAAGGTGCAAAATGGCATAGAAAGCCAGGAGATCAGTACTAATTGGTTTCAACTGCTTGAATCCTAATTGATGGCCTATAAAGGCTTCTCATTACCCAGCAGGCACACAGGAAAGACTTCATGATGGGTAAAAGCAAAGAACTCTCCCAAGATCTTCGTAACCTTGTCGTTATATGCCATTTCCAGAATGCTGAATGTTCCTGTGAGCACTGTGCGGGCCATGTTCACCATAAACCGGCCACGATCAGGTGCTCCACGTAAGATCCCTTTCCGAGGAGTCCAAAGAATAATCAGGAGAGTTCTCCTGATTATTCATCAGCAGGTACTGTTGTTTCAAAGAAAACTATAAGCAATGCACTGAACCACCATGGCATCCATGCACGCTCACCATGCAAGACTCCATTGCTGAACAAAAAGCATATTGAGGCTCTGTTAACATTTGCGAAACAGCATTTGGAGAAGCTTGTGGATTACTGGGAGACTATAGTATGGTCAGATGAAAGCAAAATTGAACGTTTTGGCTGTCATTCAACACACCATGTTTGGAGAAGAAATGGCACTGCCCACCACCCCAAGAACACCATACTAACAGTTAAGTTTGGGGGTGGAAGCATCTTTTCAGCAAGGGGTACTGGCAGACTTCATATTATTGAAAGCAGGATGAATGGAGAGATGTACTGGGACATTCTGGATAAAAATCTACTGCCATCTACCAGAAAGCTGAAAGCAATCACCTGACCTAAATCCCATAGAAAATGTATGGAGAGAACTGAAGATCAAAGTTCATAAAAAAGGCCCAAGGAACCTTCAAGATTTAAAGACCGTTTGTGAGGAAGAATGGGCAAGAAGCACTCCTGAGCAATGCAGACGACTGCTCTCTCCATACAAGAGGTGTCTAGAAGCTGTAATCACCAACAAAGGCTTTTCTACGAAGTATTAAATAAAGTGTGTTTAATACTTATTCCCTGTGTCATTTCACTTTATTTATTATGACTCAACTTGTATACTTAAATGTTCTGAGTTCTTTGTATGAATTCAATATTTGGCTTAAGTGCAACTTCTGGTGGAAATTTTGTGTCAATATCCCCTTACTGATAAAAATGCTGATGTGTGAAATGCTTATTTCCCCCGCTGTACATACTTCAGTAGACTTTTCAGGCCTCGCTTGCTGCGTGTAGAAGACAGAGGATGCGAAAAGTCTGTTTTCAAAGGACCGTGGCCTCCATCCTCCCCCGAGTCACCTGCCGCTGATGCTGTCCTTTCACCAGGACCTTCAGGAATAACTGATGTAACCTGACGGCGGAGGCGCGCAATATGGCTCCTTCCGCGCGGAATCCGACCTCCGGCCCGCAGTCCCAGCTCCGTCCACTTCCATCATGCCGTTCCTCGGGATCACAGATGGCAGCTTCGGTCTCACCGGGCCTTCGGAGGGGCGCTGAAGTCTTCAGGCGCGTCCGTAATCGAGTGCCAGTGCAAGTGGCGAACGGACAGGATGCCGACAGCCAGACACTTCTCAAGCGCTCTGATCTCGTTAGTGTCATTTGGAGTTGGGACGGAATCGGACCTGCCAACGGAATTCTCGCTCAGAGGCGCGCGTCGTCCCGCAGTCGGAACGCCCGAGATCCCGCTCGGCGGGCACAACAAACGGGCCGGAAGCCGAGCTTCTCCCCCACGAGGGTCCCCGTTTCATCTGAGGAACTGCTGCTGCCGCCACCGTCGGGTCATGTGTAATGGACCTCGGGAACCAGGCCCAGAATTCACAGCACCACCGTCACCTTCCGTTCCCCGGGAAACGAGTTCATTCCACGTCGGCGCGTTCGCGTTCATCACAGTGCAAGGAGACAAACGAGTTTTACAAGAGCGGCAATTAACTAAAACGAGTATGTGTGGCAGTAAAATATACAGCCGCGCGCTGGATAAAGGCAGCGTGATGGATGATTGTTCTGGCATCAAAACCCACTGAAGTTCTGAAAAACTGCACTGTGGCGCTGATCGTAACGCCAAAATGTTGCCGTTGTTTTGCTGAACACAAAAATAGGGGCAGTGGTGGCCTAGCGATTAAGGAAGCGGCCCCGTAATCAGAAGGTTGCCGGTTCGAATCCCAATCCGCCAAGGTGCCACTGAGGTGCCACTGAGCAAAGCACCGTCCCCACACACTGCTCCCCGGGCGCCTGTCATGGCTGCCCACTGCTCACTCAGGGTGATGGTTAAATGCAGAGGACAAATTTCACTGTGTCACCGTGTGCTGTGCTGCTGTGTATCACATGTGACAATCACTTCACTTTCAATGGGAGTGGTCTGTGGCCATGTGACCACATTAGGACCCTGTAGAGTGTCCCGATGGGCCAAAGTAACGATTTTAGTGTTTTTTTTATTTTTTATTCTGCGTTCGTGTCATGTCAACATCCTTCGTTTTCTCCTGCGCGAGGAGCTCCAGGGCTTTGGCTCTTCTTCTGCGGAGGCTCGACTCTTCCTGGCACATTCTGCTAATGATGAAGAATTATGCGCGTGGCATGCCAATTATGCTGAGTTGGAGCTGGAAAAAAAAAACAATTTACCGTTTATTTCAAATTTCTGCAAGATTCCACATTTTCATTATAGGCTCCAAAAGCTCTTCCAGCGGTTCCCCCCAAGGATCAACCTCCCCCCGAAAAGTCGGGAAGAGGCGGTGCTTACTAAATTTCAGTTTACAGAGAAGACGCTGGTTGAAGGCCACCTTATCTTTAAACGAAGACTCCCGGCTGATAATGATAATGGGTGGTAGTAGCCTAGCGGGTAACACACTCGCCTATGAACCAGAAGACCCAGGTTCAAATCCCACTTACTACCATTGTGTCCCTGAGCAAGACACTTAACCCTAAGTAAATGCTGTAAATGTAAATGTAATGCCACCCCCACCCTGCATGATGAAGAAGACCAGGGAGGCTCAAATAAACGGAGTGATCATCATTAAAAAGTAAAACGTGATTTTACGGAACTTCCCCCTCCGTTCCTGATGACCTCTGAGTGACGACAGCGTGTTGCCGCTCTTCTCATCGGCTCACCCATATGGTGCCTTTTTTTTATTAACACCCCTGATGTGACACCAACGTTTTACAATAATCAGAGAGTGGGGGCGGTGGTGGCCTCACGGTTATGGAAGTGGCCCCGTAATCAGAAGGTTGCTGTTTCGAATCCCGAAGTGCCAAGGTGCCACTGAGGTGCCACTGAGCAAAGCACCGTCCCCACACACTGCTCCCCGGGTGCCTGTAATGGCCGCCCACTGCTCACCAAGGGCGATGGTTGAATACAGAGGACACATTTCATTGTGTCACTTTGTCCTGTGCTGCAGTGTTTCACAATGACAATCACTTCACTTTGTTGTTTGCTGACTCCACATCACTCAGGTGATGATATCATAATATCTGCACATCAATTGTTTTCATAGTTAAAAGCCTGATGATTACACTGTATAATAAAATATTATATTGTATGTACATTACTTGCCAAAAGTTTGGACACACCTTCTCATTCGACGTGTTTTCTTTATTTTCATGACCATTTAAGTTGGTAGATTCTCACTGAAGGCATCAAAACACGTGGAGTTTATGTAGGTTAATGTGATGTGTAGAGGTGCTTTTTTGGTGGATTTGCAGCAGTTCAGCTCCCTTCTCGCTTTCGTGATTATTTGCGATCTGCAGCTGTCTGCATTGCTGCTGCCCACGTTTGCTCCTCCCGCCCCGCCGCTTTGTTCCAGCGTTAGCGGCGCCACCGTACGAGGCGGGTCGAGGCGGTACCGCTGGCAGACAGCTGACAGAAGTTGGGCCTGCTGGACGTTATTTTGTCTGGAGCTCAGTCACGGTCAGGGCGGCGTTGTGTGTTCGCAGGTGACAGAGTTGGCCATGACATGTTGAACGGCCTCCTCGATGAAGCCCAACACGAAAGCCCCCGCGCCCCGCATCTTCTGCCCCCCGTTTCTGTTCTTTACTTCGGCGGAGGACTCTCAGCCCGACGTTTCTTTAGCTCTGCGTGTTGTTTGCGGCGCAGTGACACTGGCAGGGTGGTGACAGCGTCCTGCTGAGATGCTTCTTTTTATTTTTCATAACTTCCTGTCTTCTGTCAAAATGAGCTTCACTGATGAAGGCAGAGGGGAAGCACCATCACGTATCTGCATATATCATTTTTCATCTCTCCATCTGCAAATTTATCCTTGGTCAGTTAACCACCACGCATATATTAACCCATAAAAACTTTAAACATTTATTTACATGAAGGCAGCCTCCCCATACACCCCCAGCATCCCTCCATCCTCTCTTTTCATTTTCATCGTTTAGTCATTAATGTGACATGTTGGTTCTTCTTCCTGTTGATGTCACGACAGCAATATCTGAAAAGGCCTACTGAACCGGAGACGGGGGGACAGTCGTTCCCTATTTCCGTTCTTGAGCTTGCATTTCTGCCCCATTGATTAGCAATACATGCTGTCCTTAATTAGAACAATACTCACTGGGCGGTTGTCATCTGTCCGCCATATCTGTGAGTCAGTGGTCCCTCAGGACAGAGGATCTGAATTCGTATGCAGGACACCACAACTGCGGCAAGTGGGAAACGTCCGTGCTTTTGTTAAAAGCAGAGTAGGTCCCGCAGGTGCGAGACGTCTTATCTGGGTTAAAAAAAAAATAATAAATCCCACAACAGGGAAGCTCAGATGTTCCCTGAGACACAAGCAGAGTCTGAAAGTAGATTTTACACTCACAGCATTTACCAGACGGCCTTATCCAGAGCGACTTACAATCAGTAGTTACAGGGACAGTCCCCCCAGAGACACTCAGGGTTAAGTGTCCTGCTCAGGGACACAATGGTAGTAAGTGGGATTTGAACCTGGGTCTTGTGGTTCACAGGCAAGTGTGTTACCCACTAGGCTACTACCACCACTCTATCTAAACTCTGGTGTTCCGCCGTCTGTCTGCTCTGCTCCAGAAACCCATCCAGAGAGTGGAGGAGACCCTCAACCTCCACCGGCGCTACTTTCAGAGCTTCTCTTCGTTTCTACGACTAAGTGGATCAGTGCAAGGCGCAATTTTCAAGTGTTCAGTTCTCGCACGAGCCCCTGCGGCAGGAGAACCGTGTAAATGAGCATCATAGTTAATGAGAAATTAATGGGATTAAAGTGTTAATTAAATTGAAGTAACATAATTTTTATCTGATTACCAACACATTTACTCTCTCTGGCCAATTTGGGTTCAGTATTATTATAAATGGTAAAACAACCATTTCATAAAATATAATTCCAAATTTTAAAGCTTCTTTTTTTTTTAGCATTTTGTAAATTGCTCTTGGTTTGAGGTCACCTTTACAGTACTATTACAGAAGACTAGGATCAAAAATCTTGTAATATAAAAGTCATGAATTAACATTTTAAAGTTCCTTTAAAAAACACGTAGAAAATTTGAACTGAATTTGCTTATTTATTTACACGCATAATTTTCTGTGCATTTAATGCATAAAAGTGCAGTAATAATGAAGTCTTAGGACATCTGAAAGTAAAGTCTAAATTATAAATGAACCCGTGATTGGCCAATGTTGCAAACGTTAATTGAAGCGCTACGTGTTGTAATGGATTTTTTTGTCTGTGAAGATGTCACCAGCGATGCTGCTGATGCTGGAGGAAATCGCCGCCTCACAGCTCCAGCGATTACGTAGATCCTCACTGCAGTGGAGGAACGAGTGTCTCCCTCCTGGGATGTCATTAAATTTCTGTTTTTAGCACATAAACCCCGGCACCCATACAGCACACAGCCATGTGGTTGTCAGGTCCAGAAGAGTGAAATATGAAGTCATTTTCAAGCTATGAGTAAATATCCGCTGCCTGGGTGTCTGGTCTACTCAGAATCAACTCCTCAAAAATCTCAGCTAACCATGTCTTTCATTCAGTTTCAAACAGACAGGCCAAACATGGAGAAACATTCCAGTCTCCGTCAACATTCTGGTTGTTTTCCTTTTCTCTTCCAGTTCTAGTTACCAAAGCCTTGAAGATGGAGATGAATTCCATGTTCTAAAATGTCTTTTGAGAGGCTGTAGTTTGACATTAAAAAGTTTCTGGAGACAGATGCCGAATACCTGCAGTGAGACGGATACATTTGCCATGATGGTGCACATGGGACATCAGGCAAAGCATCATGGGCCATAGACCATGCTTGTGTCATCTAACAGGGCTGAGATGTCCTCCAGGGAGCTGTGATCAGATGTCTGTTTGGCTAAATTGCTAAATGAAAATGTGAAAAAAGAAAACGTTTGTCCTCATCAGTAGGATTTGACCAGTAAATGTTCGGTTGTGTATGACTGAAGTCATTTATGCTGTTTCAGTAGGACACGTCAGGTCTGAAGCAGGTTTTATCCCAGCATAGAGCTCTCTTATGCTAAAACGAGAATCAAACAAGGATGCATTTTTCCATCAGGCAGCCGTACTGGGCTCAGGCATCCCTGGCCTTGCTGTCACCGCGAGGAAAAACTCATATAACCTCTATATCAGCTGCTTCTGCCTATTAGTCAAGATGGACATTCTGGACCATTCTGTGTGTGTTTAATGCCTGTGTCAAGTACCAATCCGGAAGGAGATTAAAGAAACAGGAGAACATCGTGATCGGTTCCAAGTTTTTCAGGGACTCCAGACATTGAATGTATGAATACAGCAAAAGGCACCTTGCATGAGCACACATTAAAAGAAAGATTCTTGTTCTAAAAAGACTCCTTAGATGTTCTCCTGCCTTTTTTACTCACGGTGTTCCACAGGGCACAGCACTTGGTCCCCTTCCTTTTGAATCATATCATTCTCAATGATATCTCTGTTTTCATTATTATCGTACCAGTGGCATCCCACCTCAGGCATTAAAGACAAGCAGAATGCTCCAGAATGTCCAGATGGCCAATGTGTTATTCCTGCACCTGTTTTTTTTTCCAGCTTTAGCCTCACATCCAATTTCCATTTTGGCACCTCTGATCATTTCTCTTGGTTAAGAAAGACTCACCATGACAATTCAATAATTCTCTTCTATTCATTCTTGTACTAGATGCAAACACTTGCCCTGTGATTCTTGTTTTCTACGTTCTTTAACACAGGGTGACCTCAAAGTGCTGTTTTCATCTAGACAGCTTCTCTTGGACTGTAGCCACCGTTGGGAGCCAGGACAGACTGCGTTGGGGTGTGTGGTCTGGTCGATGGGGGCAGAGCCACTGGAATATCTCCAGCCTCCAGTCAATATCTGCAGGAGCATTTCCTGAAACTGGCAGGACTGCTCAGAGAATGTTGTTATTATTAGTGGTGGTAATAATGCGCTTATTAATAGATGTGGATTTTCAGTAAAACCTCCCACACAGAATCAATCCAATCAGATTAGTGGCATATTAGGATTGGCTCAGGAAGAGAACATTAATTCTGCAAGATTTCATCTCACCTGGAACGGGATCTGAAGCGTCGGGCTGTGCATCATCTGCACATGATCCTGCGGAGCTTCCGTCTCTCATTGGTCTAGATAACAATTTATTCTTCCATAACGCTGCTGCAGTTTTACAGATGAACCGAGTGACGCCTCCGATTGTCACAAGAACACCCCCAGTCCTCAGAAAATGCTCTCTCTGTTCTACATTTACAGGCATGCATGCCTATATAGGGCATAGAACTTTTAAATCAAGAACGCTAGTTCTTACTTATTTATTTGTTAATTTCAGTTCTGCACCAGATCCTGTGATGAATTTACTTGTTGAGTTTTTAGTGTTTTAATGATCCCAACCGTCATGAGTGCCATCAGGCAACACCATTCAGTCCAGACAGGTTCTCCTAATAGAACTGATCAGAGGAACCTTTTCACCACTTTCATTTGGGCTTCACGTCCTGCAGCTGAAG
Source organism: Denticeps clupeoides (assembly GCF_900700375.1). Lineage (NCBI taxonomy): Eukaryota > Metazoa > Chordata > Actinopteri > Clupeiformes > Denticipitidae > Denticeps > Denticeps clupeoides. The sequence goes on from NC_041718.1 coordinate 19,264,553, forward strand.
TAGCATGTGCTGCAACATGCAGAAAAACTGTTTATTTACGTGAATCCTGAGTGTCTCAATCCTCTGGGCTAGTTTAGCTCATAGTGCTGTGCTTAGTGTCAGGTAGAAAACACTTCCCTATACACATATTTTCAGCCTCCTGGTTTATAGAAATGCCCCTCCTAAATATCTATCTAAATATCTTTTGTGCGCTTTATGCGTTTTTACCTTTTGTTGTTTTTTTTTTTTTATTTGCATGTGCCTGAATTTGAACATATCTGTAATGAAATCACACATGTAACTCCATCGCTCGTCTTCCTCTTTTTATCAGTGAAATTGTTCCAAATGAGGATTTAAATGGCATTTTCCATGTCAGGTAACATACGTTATAATCTTGCCCTGGTGCAGTGCGAGTGCGGAGGTGAAAATTGTTCCGGGTCTTTCTGCAGCGCCCTCCTCTAAACACACCATCACACTTCACCTAGCATATGCCAAAATCGGTCTGGAGGTGAGACTCACTGCCAAAGATAGACGGTGTGATAATCAGGATGATTCAGGCCCGGTGGGGGCCTGGAGTTGTTCTGCGCTCCACGTTCTCACGTCTCTTACCTGAAGGTGTCTCTCTCTCTCTCTCTCAGGAAGTGTCTGCATCGCCCAGTCGGTAAAGATTCCCAGAGAGCCCAAACCGGGGGAGTTTGACAAGATCATCCGCCGGCTGCGGGAGAACCCTAACGCCCGTGTGGTCATCCTCTTCGCCAATGAGGACGACATCAGGTGAGCAGGACAGATCTGCAGCCTGCAGTTCCTTCATCATTAATGTCTCACAAATAATTACAGGGTACAGTATGATGGGCACAGAACACTCTACTGCTGACTGCTACTTAATCAAAACTGTAACTGGAGGTTCTTACACCAATCAACCACAACTTTAAAACCACAGAAGAACCAGAAACTCTTAAAGTTCAAGTGCAAATACTGCTGTGCAAAACGGAACATTTACATTTACAGTACAGGCCAAAGGTTGGGACACACCTTCTCATTCAATGAGTTTTCTTTATTTTCATTACCATTTACGTTGGTAGATTCTCACTGAAGGCATCAAAACTATGTTACGTTACGTACTTAACAAAAAAAGGTGAAATAACTGAAAACATGTTTTATATTCTAGTTTCTTTGCTCTGATTACTGCTTTGCACACTCTTGGCATTCTCTCGATGAGCTTCAAGAGGTCGTCACCTGAAATGCTTTTCCAACAGTCTTGAAGGAGTTCCCAGAGGTGTTTAGCACTTGTTGGTCCATCTGGATTGGGTTCAGGTCCGGTGACTGTGGAGGCCAGGTCTCCACTTTTTGTTAAGTACATAACTCCACATGTGTTCATTCATAGTTTTGATGCCTTCAGTGAGAATCTACCAACGTAAATGGTCATGAAAATAAAGAAAACGTTGAATAAGAAGTTATGTCCAAACTATTGGCCTGTAAATATATGGCATTTGGCAGACACCCTATTTCAACTTTCAACGTGCTGTCATGTACCATCAATGAAGTAATCAGTTCTGGCTCACAAATACTCAAACCATGAATACAATACAATCTTGCATAAGTCAGACTACAAGAGAGTTACAAGTTCATCTAAATATTCTCTAAAGAGGAAGGTCTTGAGCTGCCGTGTGAAAGTGTTCAGTGACTGAGCTCATTCCACCACCGAGGGGCCAAGACGGAGAAGAGTCTAGATGAATGTCTTCCTTTTACCTTCAGAGATGGAGGGACCAGGCGAGCAGTACTGGAGGCTTGTAGTATATGAGGTGCAGTGCGAGGTGTAATAAGGGCTGTGAGGTAGGATGGTGAAACGCCAAACAGTAGGCCAAACAGTGCGATAATAGATCATATTTTCTAACATAGAAATTGCGGGGCTTGAGAAGCTGCAGACCACCAGAAGCTTCTACAATCGCCACATCAGATCGGGAACAGGAAACAATGGATGATGTTCTTCTAGTGTGATGAAACACATTTCCTTTGCTTTCATGTGGATGGCCACGACTTAGGAAGGACCAGGATGCACCATGGGAAGAAGGCAAGTTGGCTGTGATGCTGAAGGCAAGGGTTTTCTTGGAACTCCGAAGTCCCCTGGGTGCATTCATGTAGATGTTACTTTGACACTTACCACTTACCTGAGCTTTGTTGCTGACCAAGGACACCCCTTCTTGGAAAGGGTTTTCCCCAATGGTGTAGTGCCCTTGTTTAGAAGGATAATGCACCCTACCACGCTGCACAAAACTATTCAAGAATGCTCTAAAGAACATGAAGAACATGACTTCCAAAATGCCCTGATCTAAATCTAATGGAGCATCTGTATGGATGTGCTGGAAAAACAAGTCTTATCCATGGAGGCTCCACCTCGGAAGCTCAAGGATCTGCTACTGATTACTAGCTGCCAGATATCCCAGCATGCTTTCATGAGCATGTTCTGGAGACAGGGGTTTTAATGTAGTGGCTGCTCTGGGTGTAATACTCCTGCCTGTGAATGTCAGCGGAACACAATGCTGGGAGACATTTGCATTCAGTTGACGCCTCCTTCACCCCAGTAAACATTTGTCACTAGTTTGAGCTGAAACAGATGTTTTTCTCTCCTTCCTGACGCGTCTCGGGGCTCCGTGGAGGAAACTGGACCAGAACTGCTTTATTTGCTGTTATCCGCGGCTTCTGGAGCATGACCTGCCGCTTCTCGCTGCGGGCTTCCATCAGGCTGCTCGTCCGTGGATCTGCTCCTGTTTTTCACGACGATGATCCCGGACGGTGACCTGCTGTAAAATTCATGACTTCACTTGCCAGGAAAGGGCCAACAGGGCACCCAGGAGACACCGCCGTACACATTTAAAACCCCGCCCCGTCCCACTAATACTCTTATCACAGCGCTCTGCCCTCTCAGACCTTGAAAGTAACCAGGTGACCGTGGTACGGCTTGATTTTTGCGAAAATCAATTGAGAACTTTTACTGCAGTAAGTCTGTTGAGAAGCAATTGTCCTGACAGCTCATTTCTTCTGACCGGAGCTCCAATTCGGCCGTAACTTGTTTAAGGTGAGGCGCAGCTGGGGGGACCCTGCTGGTGGTAGTGGAAGCTGCTCGAAAATCTCATTTCCTTCACTGGCTTGTACCTGCCAGTGAGTGTGTGTGTGTGTGTGTGTGTGTGTGTGTGTGTGTGTGTGTGTGTGTGTGAGAGAACCAGTTGACCAGGGGTCATATTACAGGGCCACTGTCATTTGTAACCAGAGGTGAAGGAGTCACCGGCAGTGGTTCCCGCCAACATTGAATTGATCTGTGTCTTCATCTGGATCTCATAGTCAAATGTCCTACTGTCAGTATTTTATTTTAGATTCATTAGAGGCCAAATAAAAAAAAACGTATTCACAAAAGTGTGCTGATACGACATGGTGAGTTTTTTTGCTGAAGTATTTTGATATGCTCCTTTGGCCGGACGTGTGATATGCGATGCAGGGGTGGTTTGCCCAATCGGGTATATTTTCTTCTCAACCTTAACCAGGAAAATTGGAGCACTGCCCATACATCTTCCATTTCATTTCATATGTGCTGTGGTATTGCAGATAGCACATTGAGTCGCCGCTGCAGTGTTGCCAGGTAACAAAACTGCCCAAGACATCAAATTGTCTGGTACTTAGTATTTAGTTCTGCATTTTAACTGCTGTGACTACTTACTTTAGCGCTCTTAATTGAAAAATGGGTCCCCGGTTACCCCCTTTTGACCAGCATTTTTTTGCCCCGAAATATTCCAGTCAGACCTGGCAACACAGAATCTGGAGACATGCTGCATGAATGTTAATTTGTTCATGGTATTTGCTGGGTATGACACAATTAAATCTAGATATTTAATTACACACAGAATTATTGCAGTTGAGCAATGAAAATAATGAAAATGTGGAAAAGAACATTTTTAAGTAATTGGGTTTGAGCCCAATACAAATTCATTTCCAATTACAGACGCCAATGGTGGGATCTCAGCACATCACTATTAATCAATGCTGTTGATCTCTCGCTTTATTTGCCCTTCTTGTTTCAGACGGCTTCTACATGCTGCCAAAAAGGCCAATCAGACGGGACACTTCTTATGGGTGGGGTCGGACAGCTGGGGGTCAAAAATCTCGCCAATCCTCCAACAAGAGGACATGGCAGAGGGCGCGGTCACCATCCTGCCAAAGCGGCAGTCCATTAAAGGTAGGAATGTCCGTCAGTCTGCAGGACCTGCATTGAATTTGTGTTTGAGCAGGGATGGACTGATAATCAATATGATCGATGTAACAATCGACAAGTATAATGTGTTTAAAAAGCAGGTAATTCTGTTTCCACTGGGTCACACAGCATTACCTTAATGAAAAATTCATCACTTTTTTTTGTGTGTGTGTGTGTGTGTGTGTGTATATATAGAGCATGTTCTATCTGGCTGCTTAAGGACATGTTTTCAACAGAAATTTCTTATTATCAGCCCAACCTCGTGATCAGCCTCGTGCCTTTGGTTTTATAAAAGGCTCCGTGCCATGCGAGCTCTTTGAGTTGAGATAAAAGAAATCGTTTCCGTGCCCGCGCGTGATAAAGGCTCTGATGTCTGTGATCCATTCAGGGTTCGATCGCTACTTCACCAGCCGGACGCTGGAGAACAACCGGCGGAATATCTGGTTTGCCGAGTTCTGGGAAAACAACTTCAGCTGCAAACTCAGCCGACACGCCTTGAAGAAAGGATCGGGGATAAAAAAGTGCACAAGTAAGAAATCCCCCTCCTTCCCCTTCCAGCAGAGCAGGCAGTGCAGCACGGGAGCCCAGAGTCACACGCCGCCCCTCTCTCATTATTCACACGTTCGGCCACTTCCGAGAGCTGGACAGAGCTGGGGACACGGGATCTACCTTCCACAATAGTCCCAATAACAGAATCCATGACAGGTCAGAGGTCAAACCAAGTGTTGCCATCCCAGAATGCCTTTCCCATGGGCTGCTCAGGCCACCAGAGGAGCGTTTTTATCTTCCAGTGTCCAGTAGGTTTTCCGACTCCATGGAAATGATTTCATGCTTTTGTTTCGGATTGCTAACAGGGAAGCATTTAAAGTTAATATTAACAAACAGGGCGCGGGAGAAGACCCTGGAGAATGTTCACTGCAGACATGATAATTAGAAAAATTAGGATAACGCATGCAAATTATACAGAGGGGTTATGAGACCTGAAAAGGAATTAGTGATTAAAGGAAATGATGGAGAATAGAAGCAGTTCATGACTAAATAGTTAAAAAAAAAAAAAACACCCGACCATTTTTATAACTATAGCAAACAAAAAAATATATATATATATATATATATATATATATATATATATATATATATATATATAATTGTTTTTTCGTCTTGTACAAAATCATATTCATAAAAAAAAAAAACAAGTGTGAGCTTAGTAGATTATATGTAATATAGACAAAGGAGATTCCCACTCAAAATTCAACTTGATTCCCACATTTATTAAATAGGTTTTGGGGATCTCAAGGAATGTTGTCAACAGAATTGATTAAGGAATGTTCACTTGATAGATTTTCCATATTTGTTTTAGCTGAAATGTCTTATTTTACCATTATTTCGGATCTCTGACCTTCCTCTGACTGTTGCATGTGCAGGATGTGTTTTTTTTTTATGCAGAATGGTTCTAGGCCACGATGGGAAAACTTACATTTACATTTACAGCATTTATCAGACGTCCTTATCCAGAGTGACTTACAATCAGTAGTTACAGGGTCAGTCCCCCCCTGGAGACAGTCAGGGTTAAGTGTCTTGCTCAGGGACACAATGGTAGTAAGCGGGATTTTAACCTGGGTCTTCTGGTTCATAGGCGAGTGTTTTACCCACTAGGCTGCCACCACCCTAACTTCTGGTTGTTGTGGACAGGAACGTCATTCAGACCGCGGTCCTTCTGAAGCCTGATCCGTGTGGTGGCCGCTGTTATTGACCGTGACAGCCCAGCCATGCATGAGTCCAGGTGTTGCGGCAAATTAGTCCAAAGGCGCTCTGACAACTTCACGTCACATTATTCATCATCAGCGCCGGCCAGAGCCCATCTTCTCCTGCACACCGTGACATTTTCCTTGGCACGTGTCTACATGGCTGCTGACAAACAATGCCGCAGAGCCATCGGCGCTCGCTGCCACTTCTCGAGGTGTGGATGAGCCTGAGATGAGAACGGCGGCTTTTCCCCAAAGACGCCTAAAAAAAGAGCCTGCTGAGGTCCAGCAGAGAATTCAGCACAAAGCTGAGCTTTTCTCTCCTGCTTAATACCAGGGGGGTTTGAGGCAAAAAATACCCATTTGAGTCCCTCCCATCTCTGCAGATTATTGATTTAATTGTTTTCGTTGCTGTCGTGCGTCTATGGGATGTACTGCATATCCTGCAGAGACGTAACTGCAACCCAAGCAAAGTTCATAAAATTGACAAAGTGCAGGACTTACGGTAAAACACACTGACACTGCATGACTAACCGGAGCAGGAAATGCAGCATATTATCAGCCGTGGGTGCCTAGCGGGTATGAAAACGGCCCCGTAGTCAGAAGGTTGCCGGTCCCAATCCCAAGGTGCCACCGAGGTCCCCTTGATGAAGGCACCGTCCCCACACACTGCTCCCCGGGCGCCTGTCATGGCTGCCCACTGCTCACCAAGCGTGATGGTTAAAAGCAGAGGACACATTTTGTTGTGTCACTGTGTGCTGTGCTGCAGTGTTTCACAATCACTTTTTTGCCAGTCGCCGTCTTTTCTCAGGATTACAGAATTTTACTCAGTTTTTTTAAAGGCCTTTTAAAAGTGACCATAGTATCAGTTTTAGAAAAGCTGTAAATGTTTAGTTTTAAAATGTTTAAAATGTAGTAGTAAAATGTTTTAGAACAGTCCTATTTAATGTGCATATAAAATCTAAATATGTGTATTAATATGGTTAAAACGACTACAAGTATTGGATAGCAACATTTCACAACTGATGATTCCAACCAGGAACATCATTATCATTGGCAGCCCTTGTTTAAAACTGTTCAATTAATTATTGGCTGTAATTAATTCATGGTCATGAAAAACGCTGATATGTTGGTGCAAAAACATGATCGTGGCTTTTCCGGAGATTTCCTCTGCATTTCCCTCCGGTGGATCGGCTTTTGATCAGAGGTCAGTAAACACCACCCGACCTCCTCCTTTAAAAAGAACCATTAGCCCATTCAGTGCTTCAGAAGGTTATTATGTTTAAATAATTACGCAGTCAAGAGTTCAGAACCATTCAGAACATGACAAACGTGGTGTGGATAAATCCAAGTAGGCTGAGGTTCACAGAGTTTTTCTAAATCTCAAGTCGAGCTTGATCCATTTCCAGGAAATGATCCATTTCCATGTCTTGACATTCCCCTATTCATATTTTCCTCATGTAAGCCATTTGACATGCATGCATGCAGTAATATTTGCAAAACAACAATACTATTAATCGCACCGTTCATGCTCAACTCCAATTGGAATCTAATTGGAATCAAAAATACTGTGACAAAAATTTCTTCCGAAGTTCCACCGTGTTAATATGTCACCATGAGCTTAAATATGTGCTGTTCCTGCTTCACGGCTGAGGCCACTGCACATCAGATATTCCTGAGGGAGCATGGCAGAGTGTTGGTGTGGAGAACCTCTGCAGGTACCAGTGAGAGAACCATCAGGAGGATTTTATGGTAGGCGTGGTGAAATCTGGTGGCGGATCTGAGAACTCTGCGTGTGTAGCAGGTAGACCCGTGTTCAGGGGAATACAGTAGGAGGAGATTAGGGAATGTTCTGGAGGTTCTGAACCTCGTATCTCTGAGGATGAGTAGCGCGCTGTGATGTTGCGAAGATGAAAGAAAGTGGATGAAAGGACGACGAGGGTCGAGTCAAACAGAACACCCACTGAGTATCGTCCGCGTCAGAAGATATTTCATGAGTGATGTGGGTGGTGCTGCAGAGCACAACAGAATTCCTCACTCCACCCTCTTCTCGTGACTCTTTGGAGACCCGATCACTGACCTGTCATCTTTGACGCCTCTGAAAGTCACGTAGCCTGAATCAAATCCGTCATAAAGGGATCACGGTCATTCTTACTGTCCTCTGCTTTCGAACTGATGAATTCGCCGTGGAAAGGCGGAGCTCCAGACCTGAACTGATTCACCTGAACCCAGGTCTTCCTGCCAGCGCCCAGTCAGCCTTTTCTTCAGGGAGGATCGGAGCAGCAGGGAAGTCCAGAAGGGCCTGTCTGAGCCCTGATCAAAGCGTGCGTGATGGGCCGTGCATTATCCGGGGGGGAGGATCGATTTGGGGGGCGGAGGACTTCGAAGGGCTCTGTTCTTCCGGGGGGAATCGCCTCATCCTTCCCCACCGGCTGCGGTGTACTGCTTAGCCAAGCTGTTTCCCCGCTGCACTAAAGCCCTTTTATCAGGGCCGCCAGAAGTGGCACTTTAAGAGGACCCAGCCACCACCACTACTGTACCAGCGGGCGTGGTGGCATCTGCACGTGCATTCAGAATGGACCCTGTTTAATTATTCAGCAGCTGCCATTCCAGTCTGGTTATACGACAAACCGGCCTATTAGAGTATTAATTGGCCTCCAATGTCGCTGCTAATTGGCCGCGAACCGGCGCTGATCTGTGGGCACGCGGGTCGCCGCAGAACGTTTGAGGAGATGGAGAATCTGGAACGGGCTGGTGAGGACGCGTGACGCGTGCTGGGGCAGATGGCTCTGGGACGGACGCAGCCTCTTATCACAGCGTAAATTGAGCGGGCGAAATGCGAATCGATGTTTCTGGGTCACCCTGTCACCGCGCAAATGGAAGAAAATTGAATGGGAATGGGAATGGAAATCAGTCCGAAGTGAGTGCGAGAGAAAACCCGCGGCGGCCACGTTCATATTCAGGTGATGCGATTCTTAACAAATGGAAACGCTGGTTGTCTTCGAAATCCAAATGAAAATGAACACGCTGCGCTGTTTTTACCCATCAACACAAACACGTTCATGGTAAAATAATATTAAATTTAGTGTCAGATGAACATGAACTGCTTAAATTCATATTAAGCGACTGCTGCTCTGGGTTCCTGGAGGTAGTTATGGAATAAAAATGCCAGCTGCGGAACCTCACGTCTCATCTAGGTTGAATACTGAACATAGTTCCTCACCCATTATTCCTTTATTTCAACATTTCTTTTCTGAAATAAATTATCTGGTCAAATAGACAAACCACCAAGGCTAATTTAGGGCATTTTTTTTCTTACATTTGAAAACGGGTACATTTGTTTCAGGCGACTTAACCATTACTGTCTGCCATGCATTATGTAGACAGTTCTGTCAAGTTCTACTCACATCAAAGGAATTTTCCTGCCCTTTTTCATGCAGGTCAGAAAACATGGACAAATATGAAGGAAAATGAACGTGGAACGACGACCAAAGGTCGGGTCTGCAGCCACGTCCAGATTTTGACGTTGAGCATAAATCATATTTAGCTCCAAATTGCGTATGGATGGGCAAATGAGCTGCTGGGTGATCGAGATAGCTGAGAATATAATTCACGTGACCCCTTCTGGTCTCCTTAATGCATTTTAATATGCAGGGTCATGCTATCAACAATATATCAATAAAATAAAGAGCATCTAAGCAAATTCATTAAAGAGACGTACAGATCATTTGTTTTTTTGCCTCAAGCCTGGTTCCCTGATGTCTGATTGGTTGATTTTGAATCAGTATTCTTCTGCAGTAGCCAAGTGCTGATGCAGGTTACTGTATCTGGGAGAACTTCAACTCACCCCCTCCTTGGGGGCGGTGGTGGCCGTAATCAGAAGGTTGCCGGTTCGAATTCCGAGCCACCAAGGTGCCACCGAGCAAAGCACCGTCCCCACACACTGCTCCCCGGGCGCTGTCATGGCTGCCCACTGCTCACCAAGAGTGATGGTTAAAAGCAGAGGACACATTTCATTGTTGTCTCCGTGTGCTGTGCTGCAGTGTTTTACAATCACTTCACTTTCACTTTCCTTCACTTGTTCTGAGTACAAATTGCAGCACTGCCTCTCTCTCTCTCACTTACACGCACAGGAGCTCTTCCTCGCTCGGCCGAAGAGCAGCACTCAGCAGGTCCCATTCATTTGCACTTTAAAGACCTGCGATGAAGTTGCGCTGGAGTGGAGCTCTGGTCACCTGCCCAGGTGACACTTACCTCTCCGTCCTGCATGCCGCGGTACTGTCTCTCTTCTTCACACCCTGCGACAAACAACGCCGATAATTACAGCGCTCGGGTTCAACCGCGAGATCTTCCTCTGAGTTTTTAAAGCCGTCATAATTAGATGACCTTCACCTGCCACCAGTCAGAAGGCTCCAATTAAACCCTACACACAGTTTACATCGAGGTTCCCTGACATTTCAATTACCGCACCGTCCACGGTGGCTTCGGCTCCAGGTTTTTATTTGATGGCCTCCGTGGCTCGGTGTTGATGTTTATTTTTTTTATCTATGAATTTAAAATGACAGGAAATTCACAGGTGCACATTTTCATAATTAATCAAAAGTGTTGTGGTCCCCACAACAAAAACAATCAAATATAATAAGAAGAAATATAATATTTTATACATATTTAAAAAATAAAAAACCCTCAAACAAACATTATTTAATTGTCATTATCTAAAAACAAAAGACATGAACATTTCAAATCCACCAAGACTACAAACAGATACAAAAATCTTTTGTTCAGAAAGAAGGACCCCATAACCTGAACCTGAGTACACATTATCTCCTGTTCTGAAGGTTTTTAATTATTAATATGTGTGTGTGTGTGTGTGTGTGTGTGTGTGTGTGTGTATATATATATATATATATATATATATATTTTTTTTTTTTCCCCCCAGAAGTAGTCAGTTCTGACCGAACCACCTTTGTGCGGTAAAGCCGTTTTTGAACACGATCTTTAACCCCTGAACCCCTAGTCTGAAGGAACTGACATGTCAGGGAGGTTTAATTATGGCGTTTAATTGGCCCTGCGGAAATAAATGCAGGTCCTGAAGATGAAGGTGAGAAGGTCAGGACATCAGTCTTTGCGCTGAGGGTTTGGATCGATGTTTTAAGGTCTCTGTCCCCTCAACTCTGACTCTGAGCACCACGACATTCATAATGTAGGAGGATGCTGATGGGCTCTCGGGAGGTGAGATCATTGTATGCAGTTTTCTTTTTTTTTTCCTGGTCAGGGTCATTCATTCAGGGTCACCAAAGGTGTGAATTTTCGCCGTTCCGCTTTGTTCCGCCCGGTGTCTCCTGCTGGCTTCAGGCCTTCGCTGGGGAAGCTCCTGAAAGAGCCGCTCCACCCCAGGAGCTGCGCATCATCTACGGCGCCCACGGGCCATTCTGAAGCAACGCTGTGATAAGAATACCAATAGGAATGCAGATCAGACGAAACATGAGATCCAGTCAAATGAGAAATGTTCTTTAACAAAAATACTGACAACCAACCCCTCACAACTGCAGCGGTCTGGGCGCGGCGTTGGCTTTTTGAAAAAATCCTCCCTTCCTGCAGTCCTAATGCGCTCGGATGCAATTATGCTCGGCGACCTGCTTATTTCCTAATTGCCAAAGCCTTCATTTAGCGAGCCGCGGCATTTGCACGGGCTGCCCGCGGGCCAGTCACTCCAGCCTGCCACTTCTGGAAATTAGGCAGTGTTCATAATTGAACCAAGCAATTCCATTAGCTTTTGGACGGAGAGGTAAACGTATTACACCGTCTGAGACGCGGTCAACTCTTGATTCTGCATGAAAGACCTGAAAGGCTCTGCATTCAGTTCGGTGCGTAAGCCACTCCGGTCTGTCCCAAGGGATTACCCTCTTACGCATGCCTTCTACAAACCAAGATCCCACGCGGATCGGTCCGCGTAACGCGGACCTCGCGCCGTCAAATGCTCTTTAAATATCTGTGGGGAAAAGAGAGAAGGGCGAGGCGGCGAAGCAGGTGAAGATGGACTCCATGAGCGTTTCTGCTTTCAGGGTATCCTCTCGTTTCCTTCATTTTCCCACCATGCTGTGCGGGTTTTACGTGCTCATTTTATGTCACATATTTTTTGTCACACTTCCAAGTTTGTGACTTGCAGCTTTGTGTGTTGGCATCAAATGATTCGTTTTTGCTCTTCTGTTCGGTTCCATTCTCAATTATTTCCACATTAATTGACTAATATAGTTATTTAGATTCTTATTTAAATATTGGAATGGAAAAAAAAACATTCAAGTAAGAGTGAAATATGTGCAAAATAACATCATTCAATATAAAACAAAAAGGTCACACAGACAATATATCAGGGTTCACACCTTCGGTGACCCCACACCATGGAAGTAGTGTTTTACTCTTCACGATTTTACCGCTGGAGGCCAGCATCATGAGAGGAGGATTTATTCAGTTCTTTGAACTCTCAATACGCGGAAGGTGTCCCCTTATATTCTCCTCCAACGTCGAGCATACAGTACAAATCACAGACTAACTTCTTATTAAAGTTCACCGACTCGCCGGCGCCGCCATCTTTGGTTGGTATTTGTCGATGACGAGGCCGAGTCGCCGCGGCTCTGGTTTACACGCTCTCCGCGTGGATGTTGTGGGACGGGCAGCGGGTAAAAGTGCGTGTCGGACCCGGCAAGCTGCTAGGCTAATGCCGTAATCGCCAACGAGCGAGCGGCCGGTTCCAGTGGTGCTGGGGGGCACGTTCTTGGTCCCGCTGCCCCCAGTGAGATGTTCTCCCACGAGAGGATCCCCAGAATTTCCGTCGCAGCTTCCGCCCCCGACGCCGCGCCGCGCTTAATCGGAATGGATTTTTCCCGGGACCGTGGGCGTGCTCCGACTCGCCACGGCGGCAGGGGACCAAGTGGCGCGTGTGGGCCGACCCCTTTGCGAAAGAGAGAGATATCGGAGGCCTGACAGCGTTGGTGTGTCCAATTCGAGTGCTTGTACCCGGCCACAGCCCTCGACTTTAATTCTGCTTTTTAAAGATGCGTGCCCTGCCGGGGATGGTAAATTGCCTCCGGTGCGGTGCCGCGGGTGGAGATATGCCGAGGCTGCTCAACCTCGCACGCTCACAACGGCTTTCGTGCGGCAGCGGAATGAATTAAAAGCACATTTCCGGGAGGGAGGAGTTGCCGCGATGCATGGATCCGCATTATCTCAGCTCCTCAGCGCGCTGCTGGCCTTTATCGAGTCCGGGCAGGCCGCAGAAGAGCAGCAGGCCACGTGCCCAGCGCTTCACGTCTCAGAGCGATGGCGTCCACGCCACGGTCCCCCCCACGCCGCACTCTGACTGTTCCAGTGTTCTCCAGAGCGATGGAGTTCCTGTGCGTCCTGGGGAACCTGATGGATGCGCCGAGTTCCGCTCTGAGGACAGTCCTGTGCTATTTACGTAGGACTATAAAAGACATGTTTCCGCTGAGCCGATAACCTGCATGTTGCTAGTGGGCGTGGCCGCGTTTCTATTACGAGTGTAGAGAAAAGGAGTTAAGCGAGTAGTTGAGCGAAAGAGAAAGTGAGGAGGTGGACTCGGCGCTACGCCCAGGCGTGTGAGGTATTGACAGGAAGGGGAGAGCTGTCAATCGTGTCTACAGGCTCCTCCCCCTTTTAAACTTTAGAAAGACAGCATTGGGCATCAGAAATAATAAAATGACACACCAACAAACAACAAGGGTGCTCAGTTGCTCTTCTCGAACATCCAGACAACTAACAAGCCATCATTTCTGATTTCTATCTGTTTTTGTAAATGCAGCGATATTAGTAAACATCATATTCAGTATATAGTTCTATAATTATCTGCATGTAATATTACAATGAACATTTATTATTTATGTATGTTATATACATATATTAATAATATTCGTAATATTATTCTCACAATATTCAAAGAGAAATAATGTTCCTGATCTTCATATGTAAATATGACTCAGCTCTGCGTTCTAATCTAAGCGTTACTGATGTGAATTGTATTTGAAATTGACTCTTTGCATTAAGATCTGCACCCCGCCGTGTCACCCGTTATTACTGTAAACACGGAACAGCGTCGGTAGTGACATATTGTCTCCATCAGGGCCTTTCACCTCACGCGACCTTTAGCTTCCCGCAGCCGTCATTCTCCGCGGTGAACGAGGGAAGGAACCCTTCCGTCGGTGATTAAGCCGTTTTACGCCCTCCAGGACGCGCTCCGCTGTAATGAACGTTCACCTGTCACAAGCAATTATATTGGCTGGGAAGGATAATTATTCATCCCTCGCTATCGCTTCCTCCCGCTTCTCCACGGCCCACGCCCTTTCGAATGGCTTTACAGTGGCAGCGCACCCGCAACTTCATAAATAATAATAATAATATTTCCCTGGCATAATATAGACATGCACTGTGCAGACTGTGCTGAATAGGAACAATAATCTGTGAAACCTTTTTTTTTTCTAAAAAATCTCTAATCACTAAATGAGATGTGTGGGAGGTCCCAACAACTTCGGGGCGGAGCCGAATTCTCACCGGGAACGGGGCCCTCCGCGCTGCTATCATCTCCAGCGTTTAGACCCCACCTGGACAGGCGCGGTAATTAGACAAGATTTGGTATCAGCGGTTCTTCTGAAACGTCATGTGATACCTGCAAGTCATTTATCACACACTGGCACACACACACACACACACACACACACATGCAAGCGTTGTGTGAGGCCGCGGGATAAAGATCAGTTTTAAAGCTCCGAGACTCGGTCGGATGGTTTACAAATGGCGGTAATTGGCCGCGGGTCTCAGTGGGATCGGTCGTGGTTCAGCGTTATCAGCAAGGCCACGGGGTCAAATCCACAAAGTGGTGTCAGAGGAGCCCAGGGTGACGGATAAGAATCTGCAGACACCGTTTGGTTCCGATAGCATCGGTGTTCATCAGTCAACTGTGAGGAAAGCCCTGGAAAAGACAAAGCTGCCGTGAGGAAAAAAATCCAGTCAGGCCCTTATGAATAAGAATCTGCTAGTTACTATATATAAGCATAAATTATATTGATATTGATTACATGTGTTTGGCAGTTTCCTTTTTGTTTTAGTAACTCTTAAAATTTTATTTTGTCCAAAATGTCACTTACGCCCAAATAGCGTTACACATTTTACTTTTATTGTCTCAAAACTAACACCACAACTGAAGTCCAAATGTGCCAAAAAGTGTTGTGGGTTTCATTGCAACGCTGGCAATAATATGCAGCCTATCACAAGGCTCTAGACGTGAACATTTAGATCATGACGCTAGGTGACATCAGATATGACCATCTTAACCGACCTGGTGGTTGCGATTAAACTATTTCATTTATCAGTGCATCTGTAATGAAATGAAGCTCAGACGCCGGCAATCTGAGATGTTGTGATGAATCTCGATGGATTTTCCGTGGCTTGAAGATGACTGATCGCTGTCCGTTTGTCTCCTCAGACCAGGAGCGCATTGGTAAAGACTCGTCCTACGAGCAGGAGGGGAAGGTCCAGTTCGTGATCGATGCCGTCTACGTCATGGCACACGCCCTCCACAAGATGCACCAGGACCTGTGCCCCGGGAAGGTGGGCATGTGCCCCAGAATGGACCCCATTAACGGCACGCTGCTGCTCAAGTACATCCGGCAGATCAGCATCATAGGTGAGGTTGATCTTCCTTCTTTCTCGCATCCAGAGCATCCCACCGGACACCGGTCACTATCTGACGTGATTCATCTCATGCAGACCTACTTTTTAATAAAATTAATAATAATGCAGCTTTGTAGGGTGTGTAGGAGCACTTAATCTGCAGTAAAGGAGGATGACAACACTGGAACGTGGTGAATGGAGTTATACCGGACAGCCGGATAGCGGTGGCCAAGGAGTCGCATGATGAAACAGGAGGACGCGGATCACCGGAGGCCGATGAAAACGTGGACATTTGCATTTACAGCTTGTGAGCTGCATTCCTGCAGCATCCATTTGCATCGGAGACCAGGATCTTTCACAAAAAAAAAGTGAAGTGATTGTCACATGTGATACACAGCAGCACAGCACACGATGCACACAGTGAAATTTGTCCTCTGCATTTAACCCATCACCCTGAGTGAGCAGTGGGCGGCCATGACAGGCGCCCGGGGAGCAGTGTGTGGGGACGGTGCTTTGCTCAGTGGCACCCTGGCGGATCGGGATTCGAACCGGCAACCTTCTGATTACGGGGGCCGCTTCCTTAACCGCTAGGCCACCACTGCCCCACATGATGAGAACCTGACGCTGCCTGAATTTTTAACCCTGTAATGCTGAAAGCGTGTTAAGTCATGTGATCAGCGAAAAAGCGACGTGACTGGTTGAAATTGAAGTTGTCGTGCGTTTTTTCTGCTTTTTCTTGTTGCAAGCTTGTGGATGCAGACAGAGCAGACTACTACAGTACAGTACAGCAGTACATCAGTCACCACCATGTTGACCCCAGCCAGACCTATGAGCTGGAGCTGTAATCGAGCCCCACAGAAGCCGACCCGAATTGTGTAGCTTTGTAAAAGTCTGGCTTTCTTTGCGCGAGCTAGATTAAGAGGGAAAGGTCATGAGCCTCCGGCATCCATTTTTGCATCTCTCTTGCTATAATTAAAACGCATCACCTGATGACGGTGGCTGAGAATTGGAAAAATATTACCATGTTTTTTTCACTGAAACATATTTACAAGCAGCGAATCATATGGAAAGGATGGGTACTATGGACCGGAAGTTTGCCGACGGATCATTTACCACGAGAGCGATCTCTGCCGTTAACCCTCCAATATACTCATGGTTCCTGTCCTCCCTAACAAACTCGTATTTGAACGTAACGGTTGCGCATCCATCGCTCTGCTGGAACACCGACCAGGCTGTGATTCATGACTCTCCGTCACCTCATCTCAGCGCTGCAGCCGCTGTGAACAGGGCCGTCTGTGTATCTCTGATTGTGTGAAGTGATTGTCACATGTGATACACAGCAGCACACGATGCACACAGTGAAATTTGTCCTCTGCATTTAACCCATCACCCTGAGTGAGCAGTGGGCAGCCATGACAAGCCCGGGGACGGTGCTTTGCTCAGTGGCACCTTGGCAGATCGGGAATCGAACCAGCAACCTTCTGATTACGGGGCCGCTTCCTTAACCGCTAGGCCACCACTGCCCCACTGACACGCTGGGCGTCTATCTGGATGTCGTCCCTGCATTATTTACACTAGAAAAGTGCAGGAACCCTGCTCCAATTCCCAGTATGCAGACCTTACTGAGACCTGGCTAGAGACAAGACATCACAGCCAGAATGATGCAGACATTTAAACTGCTCACCAAGGGTGATGGTCAAATACACTGGACACATTTCGTTGTGTCACCGTGTGCTGTGCTGCAGTGTTTCACACTGACAATCGCTTCACTTTCATAAAGTTCAGAGTTTTTTTTATTTTTTAGACTTTACACAAACATTGCCAGCAGCAGCATGAAACAGCGTTACGGTACTTAACCAGTGTAAAGCGTCCTCTGAATGTTTGATGTTCACAGCCTCATCCGATCTGTCTGTATGGAAGTAATGGGAAGGAATATCATGGTCAGTAAAATGGAAAATCTCAATCTTGTGAAAGGTAGATGTCTTCGTTCATGTATAATATATGGTGCCACCTTATATGATTTTTTTTTGATCTAGTCATTTTTAAATGTGTTAAGGAGAGAAGTACATTTTACATAAAAAAAACTTTTATACTGTGACTTAAAAAGACTTTTTTATCTAGCTTGACTTGAAAACGGGCGAGGCAGCGCACAGCACAGATAATAAATCAGGAGGCATCGCTGATATTTTTAGTGCTGGGTCTTCTCTCCGCTGAGGCTTCCTCCAGACTGCTTCTTTCTTCTCGGCTTGGGACGCCGACTCTGAATGAGGAATTGCGTGTGCTGGCTCGTCTGAGCATTCGGTCGCCGTCTTGTGACCTGATTGTGGCCTGTGACTTTGTGGTTCAATGCCACCTCTCCGTGATAAAACCGCGCTGATGCTCAGAGGCCCCGCCCACTCGTGTCTGTCTGTGGTGGTTTACTGACGCTCAGAGCGTGTTTTTGTACTCATTTGAAGCTGATGAGTCGGGGTTAGTGGAGAACCCAGAGGACTGAAGCCCACAAAAACCTTCCTCTCAGCTCCACTCTGACCATCACACGCTTCCTTCTGCTTCCAAACACTCTTCTTTAAGAACCTCATCAGCACCCCATAAAACCTCTTCTGTACATCACATGTAGACAGATTGATTTCATTTATTTATGTAGGGACTGCGGTCATCATGAGTCCATTTTTTATTCAAACAAAGCAGCCTGTTGGACGACTCGGGGTCTGCAAAGGCCCAAGCGCACAGCTGTTCTAGACATGGCAGGAGGGCCTGGTCCACTCATCCAGCTCACAAAAGCCCGAAGGTGTTTGAAGCTTCATTCAAAATGACTGAAACGGCATCCATGAATGCAGGGCGGGTGTACGAGCTGATGCTCTAATATCTTAATTTACCGCACAATCTGCTGCTTTTTTTCTTTTTAAAGAACAGTGCTGTAAGGGACGTGTCGGGAGTAATAATCTGGGCGTGTTAACATAGTCAGGAACACGCAGCGGGCGGATAAATAATTGGTTCCCTTGTTCTTTCGGGGTCGCGGACATGGCAAAAATCTCTTCATGTAATCATCCTCTTATTACCTAAAGATAAAGAAAGCGGTGGGTCTTAAAGTGGAACACCATACCAAGGGATTTAGAATTATACATTTTTAGAATTATACATAGAGCATATTCATATATATATATATATATAGGACGATATATATATGCTCTATGTATAATTATATATATATATATATATATATATATATATATATATATATATATATATGAATATGCTCTATGTATAATTCTAAAAATGTATAATTCTAATATATATATATATATATATATATATATATTCATATGCTCTAGGCATACATTACTGTGCAAAAGTCTTAGACACCAACAATAACCAGTGAAAATTTTATTTTAAGGCCACTAAATAGTGCCTTTGTGAAAATCGTACCAAGTTACTGAAACCTTGCACTACAGTTTAAAGCTTTTGTGCAGTACTGTGTGTGTATTGCACTGTATTCTTCTCTAGATGCATCGTTGTAATCTGTCTCCATTGTTTACATTTACATTTACAGTATTTACCACACGCCCTTATTCAGAGGGACTTACAATCAGTAGGTACAGGGACAGTCTCCCCCCTGGAGACACTCAGGGTTAAGATTTGAACCTGGGTCTTCCGGTTCATAGGTGAGTGTGTTACCCGCTAGGCTAATACCACCATTGTTGATGAGGTGGAACTGCTTAATGGGTCGTTGATTTCCCCTGAAATGAAAAGATATTATAACCTCTTTATAATACGCTTATAACTGGCCTTATACCACGTGTTCTTGGAGTTCGGCGTTAAAATCCTCCGAAACGGCCCTCCAGCGCTCCGGCACAGTTCCTGCAGAGGCTGACATTATTCCTCTTGTCCCCATTTCAGTTATGAAAGTGTTTATGAAGCGGCTTTTCTCTCGGCAGTGACTGCGTTGTCGATACGTGCGTAATTACTGCTGGACGCTCGTTGAGGGGATTGAGCGCCACCACGAGACCCTCCGGACCCCCAGCACCCCAGGCGACCATAGCGGGACGGTCCTACAGCAGTGACTTGCCTTTGCCGCCGCAGCTCACATTTCATGGGCCATGAGTGGCCGGGATTGGTTAGGAGCTCATTAGGGGGCCGACAGGAGACATCCCTCACGTCCGGTGGCGTTCCCGACAGGTCCTGCTCTCTGTGAGCGCCGCTGCTGGCAGGAAGAACGATGAAGCGGCTGATGGCTGGGAGAAATGAGGCGGATCAGTGGTGGCGGGAGTCTCGCGGTGACTGCAGTGCCGAAAACGTCATTCTTCTTCATTTCCAGCGTGGAGAACAGGGTCAAGCCAGGAACCTGAATAGTAAAGAGTTTCTTTGCCCCTAAACTGCATCCTGGTACCTGGTACTGGATTCTGATGAATTTCTTACACATTTCTAAAACGGTGCTGTAAACTTCAATATGATCCACGATGATAAGTTCAGAGGATGATTTTCTTACAGAGTTAGCTGTCAATAAAAACTGCAACGAAAAATTGCATTTTATAAGCAACCCATAATAGGTTTTTTTCTGAAATGGGCTCCAGAGTTAATATCTATTTGTTGATCTATGTGGCAAAAACGCTGATGTATTAGCCCGACCTCCAACCTGACCTATATCCCCACACGCGTCCTACGTACAACAATGGCGGATAACACGTTCGTGGTCGTGCATACGCTGCGCGTTTCTAATGAAAAGACGAGGCTGGAGAACACCGCCGTGTTTAACTTACCGTGGAGGAAAAATAGACGCCAAACGATGAGCGCGGGGAGTTACGGCAACACTTACAGGTGTGGAGGGGGGGGGGGGGGGGGGGGGGGGGGTCACAACAGTTTTTGGGACGTTCTCTGCATTTATTTTTATGGATGACAACATTTCATATAACGCTCCCATGTGGACGTAGGTTTTTTAAGAACCATATGTAGCTTGCCTGATGCGACTCAGCAGACACAAGTTATGTGGATGAAATCGTTGGGGCCGGTTTGGTGTTCCTCACTGCAGCGTGTCATGTTTCCCACGTGGTACATTAGGTTTTTTTGTGTGCCTTACACATTGTTTTATTTCCAGCGCCACTGTGAATGAGAGAACAGTGCATCTCATCTGTTAAATAAGCCCCTCAGCTCATGGGAATATGGCCAGTTTCCTGGCTCCAGTGGGAAATGCGACACAGCTGGAACATCTGTCAGCAGCAGCGGCCATCATTGCGTTCATCCTGACAACCCTACACACCTCCTGGTCCGCCTTGTTGGGAATTGCTATCGTTTGGCTTTACCTGTTTTTCCGAACTGCTTCCGGATTCCAGATTCCGGGGTGACCCTGACAAGGCTTGCTCTGTCCCATCGTCAAAAGATGAGGAAAAAGCGCAACGGCCAGAGAGCCAAATTATTAAAGCTCGGCGGAATATCATTCTGTCACCTTTTCAGGAAACTGTCATGTTCCCCTGGGGAACATTCTCCCGGTGTCACCCAACTGGTTTGAGTCCAACGTGAATCATTGCCGATGGAAAAATGAAAGCATTTCTGTTCCCATTGTATTGTGGTTTTTATTATTACTATTTCACCCAGATAAAGGTGTGTAGGTGATTAATTCCCCGGATTAAGATGCTTCCAGGTCTTCGCGTTGGTTTTTAGTGCCTCTCCCTCCGAAGACACATTAATCCCAAGCATCTGCTGTGGTTGCCAAGGCATGTGTACGAACGCGCTAATGCCGTAATCCACAGAGACTGACTCACGGCGGGGAGGATTAGTGATGAGCGCCTTGTACTGCAGCACAAAAGCAGAGGATGATCATCAATACGGGATCCGGTAGATCCGTCCCCCGTCCGCCGTCCCCATCCCTGTTCAATGCCAGCGGTTCTTGCGCTGACATCAGAAAGCAGGAGCTTCAGCGGTTTTCTCCACGGCCTCCAGGGACTCAGGAACACTAAAAACGGATCCGAATCAGCCAACAGAGGTCTTTGTCTGGAGTCTGATCTGATGACTGGTGATTGGGTGGAGATCAATGTTCAGGTCACATGGTCCAATTAAAGCACCGTGAACAGACGCACATGCACATTCAGTCTCTCCTCCACGGCTACAAATCTTGTTCATGGAAAATAACTAATATCAATCAAATCTGTTTGATCTGTTGAATGAGAGATGATTGGTGGGACAGCTTTGTTGGAATATGACTGTAAACAGTGATGTTTTGTTGAATTTGACAGGTATCGCTGGGAATCCGGTCCTCTTCAACGAGAATGGAGATGCGCCAGGGCGCTACGAGATCTACCAGTACCAGATCAGGAACAAGACGTCTGAATATAAAATAATCGGCCACTGGGCAGACCAGCTCTATCTCAACGTAAGAGGAAATTATTATTTTTTTTTTAGTATTATGATTAACGCATGTGCCAGATTTGACTTTCACTTTTCAGGTTTCACACCTACCACCGAAATTGATGTGTGAAACTGTAATGTACTGTGGCCCAAATGCAAAAGCCACAACAATGGAAGTGGCTTTTGCAGAAATCCTGCTAGAGAACATGCCTGTCAAATATTATGTGCTATATGCAATATTTAATATATAAACGTATCTTTATAAACTTTATAAACGTGGCTTTTGTATTGTATTGTATGTATAGAGGGTGGTGGTAGCCTAGCGGGTAACACACTCGCCTATGAACCAGGTTCAAACCCCACTTACTACCATCGTGTCCCTGAGCAGGACACTTAACCCTGAGTGTCTCCAGGGGGGGGACTGTCCCTGTAACTACGAATTGTAATTCACTCTGGATAAGGGCGTCTGGTAAATGCCATAAATGTAAATGTTGATCCATTTTTGATCCAGATTCGTGGGATGCTGTGGCCGGGCGGCGTGCGCCAGGTCCCCTCCTCCATCTGCAGCCTGCCCTGCAAGCCGGGCGAGCGCAAGAAGACGGTGAAGGGCATCCCCTGCTGCTGGCACTGCGAGCGTTGCGACGGCTACCAGTACCAGGCCGACCTCTACACCTGCAAGATGTGCCGCTTCGACCTGCGGCCCAACGCCAACCACACGGGCTGCCAGCCCATCCCCATCGTCAAGCTGGAGTGGAGCTCGCCGTGGGCCGTCTTCCCCGTCCTGCTGGCCATCGTGGGCATCATGGCCACCCTGTTTGTTGTGGTGACGTTCGTCCGCTACAACGACACGCCCATCGTGAAGGCGTCGGGCCGCGAGCTGAGCTACGTGCTGCTGACGGGCATCTTCCTGTGCTACGCCACCACATTCCTGATGATCTCCGCCCCGGACGTGGGCATCTGCTCACTCCGACGCATCTTCCTGGGGCTGGGCATGAGCATCAGCTATGCGGCGCTGCTCACCAAAACCAACCGGATCTACCGCATCTTCGAGCAGGGCAAGATGTCAGTGAGTGCGCCGCGCTTCATAAGCCCCGCCTCTCAGCTGGTCATCACCTTCAGCCTGATCTCGGTGGAGCTGCTGGGCGTGTGCGTGTGGTTCGCGGTCGACCCGTCGCAGGCGCTCATCGACTACGAGGAGCAGCGCACGTCGGACCCCACGATGGCGCACGGCGTGCTGAAGTGCGACATCTCGGACCTGTCGCTCATCTGCCTGCTGGGCTACAGCATGCTGCTCATGGTCACCTGCACCGTCTACGCCATCAAGACCCGCGGCGTCCCCGAGACCTTCAACGAGGCCAAGCCCATTGGCTTCACCATGTACACCACCTGCATCATCTGGCTTGCCTTCATCCCCATCTTCTTCGGCACGTCGCAGTCCGCAGAGAAGGTCAGTCTTCATCACGATGGAGATTAGAAATACGATTAAACCATTACACCAGATTAGCACTTTGGACCAGCGATCCCAGTTCAGATCTTGGTGGGACCTTTACCGAATGTCAAAAAGCAGTTTACTTAAATTTTATGGGTCAGTGGCTTTCCTAGAGGTTAAGGAAGTGGCCCCGTAATCAGAAGGTTGCCGGTTCGAATCCCGATCCGCCAAGGTGCCACTGATGTGCCACTGAGCAAAGCACCGTCCCCACACACTGGCGGCCCACTTCTCACTCAGGGTGATGGTTAAATGCAGAGGACAAATTTCCCTGTGTGCAACATATGCTGTGTATCACAAGTGACAATCACTCCACTTTAAATGCGTATTTTCCTGTATGTTGTACCTCCTGCACGACAGGGCGTGTTTCAAGCAGTCGTTTGTACTGTCGTCTCCTTTTGTCTCAACACGGGTGCAACAGTGGCTCCCCCTTTACCGCAGGCGTCTCGGAACCTTTGTCCACCACGCCAGTCATGCCAGCAGGGAGCCGCTGATGAGCCCCAGGGTCGAGGGGACCGGGCCGAGGTGCTCTTTTCATGCCGGGCCCGCGGTGGAGACTCCACCGCTGTTCCGACGCGAAGGTCAAGGCTCAGAAGTGATGCGGCGCTGGGTCGGCAGGATAGTGGGGGCTTGTTGCGCACTGGTCCTCCTGCTGCTGCCCGTAGATGTGTAGATCCTTTTTTTTTTTTTGGCTGAGGGATCAGTCACCGTGACCCCTGTGAGAAATGCAGATTTAATTGCCCTCGGGGGTCTTTTTGTAACGCAAATGACTTGTGCGCAACACATTATCATGATTATTCAGCGATGGCAAAAGCGAAAGATTATCCACCATTAAAACAGACTTTCAGTGAATTATTAGGGCATTTCAAATGAGTTATTGGGACATTTAGCACGTCTCTAATATAGACGGTCTAATTTACTCTGCAAAGTCTATAGTAGTGGTGCAGTTCCGCTTTAAAGAACCTGGCAGAGGGACCTTCAGAGACTGAAGATGATACAGAACGGCTGTTTTTTTTAGAATTGTATTAGACAGGAAAGCAGAAAATTATATTTGTCTATAATTAGAATGTAAATATAATAATGTGCACAGCGACAGATATAGTAAAATGACCAATTTTGATGGTGCTTCGATTGTTATCGTAATGGAGCATTTTTATTCAAGATAATCAGCGATTTAGGCTTAATTATTAATGAAATTGTTGTTACCTCGGCTCGGTACTTTTCCACGATGATAGTGAAACGGTTAAGAAATTAGAACGTATGAAAGGTATCAGTTTTCATAGCACATTAATCACTGCAGTAATTAACCAATTTTTGTCGGGTGCTTATCTTTGTTTTGCAGTGAAACAGAGAACAAAGGATGAAGGAAATAAACGGATCACATCTTTGTTGCGTTGACAATATCTGGTCCCTTAACGGAAGTGTATTTGAACTTGTCGCCGCAGTTTATGCGCCCATCACTTCATGTACAGGCTTTTTTTTGGCAGTTGCCTCCATCACATGACCAATTGGGATTGGTTTAACATTCCAGGGGTTATTCCAACTGCTGTTGCTGCAAGAGGAGGAATTTCATTGACATTTGGTGATTGCTGCAGCCGTAATAGCCGGTTTCAGAGCAGCGGCCGGCGATCAGTATGGTTAAACGGACACTCAAATCTGGAAAACAAGGCTCCCTCCCCCTAATCCCACCTTCCGCACGGATGAAAGGGAATTTTAAAGCAGCATGGATATGGAGCTGCAGCTTTTCCTAGGTGATGTAATCCATTAGCCTGGCATGGCTTAGAATAACGTTGGCGAGAAAAGCTGAGAGAAGCGTCTTCAAAGGACTTAATTTTGTTTCTTCTCACATTCCTCTAAAGCTGCGTTACCCGTTTAATTGAAAACCTGGAACATTGTCTTTTGGGGGCTTAAGATAAGAGCTCCTTTCTTCTGAGTTTTATTCCAAGTTATTTAATTAGCTCTCCCTCCTTTGCGCGGTGGAATGAAAAGGTAGGAGGGGCCTGTGGCAGAGCAGCATGTGGCTCCAGATGCTCCTCGTCGTCGCTTGTGACGATGCACGATGACTTGGCCACGTCCGGTCACGGCTCACGAGGCGACGAGGAGCGTTAAAGCTTCATTATCCCATCCCAGGCACCTTCCCACCGCATTTACTCGCACATGCAAAGCACACATGCTAACAGATGTGTTCCGCTGAACTGCAGCAATCAAGAACCTTTTTTTTTTTTTAATCGTCCTCCAGAAGCTGCTGTTTTATGCAGGAGCTATGAAATACAGCAGAATCTGAAGACACACTATTTAGTACCCTAAAACATTTTTAAGTCTAAGCACAAAATGAATACTGTGCAAAGTGTACACTATATATGGTGAAATATTGCAGAATGCATGCACTGGACACCACGTGGCCTTAAATATTCCAGTATAACCACAACAACAAAAGACAATGGCGGGCAGTGGATATATGGAAGCTCCAAGGCAATATTTCGCATTTTTCCAACAGGTGCTAAGATAAAAAACAGAATTCTACTGTTTATTTGCACAAAAGTGTATTAGGTGCTGCACAGTATGCAATGTTGGACTCGCTGTGCAAAATTGCATACAAAATATGTGTATTTAGGGAAAGGGAGCTATAGTATCCCACATGACTACATTTGGAGGTGTTCTTATGCATAATGTAAATTATATGTGTTGCACATTCACATTCTATCTACTGTAATCTGTAAACCAAAGAAATGCATTATCTAAGATGTCTATATTTTAAACAGGAATTTTTCTAAAAAGCAGCAGATGCACAAATTTGAAGATGCAGATTGCAGACATCAGAATTATTTGAATTATTAAAAATAATTCACAAACAACATCATGGCTTTCATTTTAGAGCCTCACGCCCACTTGCACATGATAATCATCTCTCTGTGGGATATTAGCAGGGATGATACCTGTAGGCTGGTCTTAAATAAATGTGCTTTTTCGTTCAAATGAAAATGGCAGCTAATGTTAATATTTAATCCCTTCAAATTAGAATGACAAAATTACGTCAGTCCAAACACAGGGTGGCACTTAACAGTGCAGTCTAATAATGAATGACTGATGATAAAATTAACATTTTTATCTGGCCTGATCTGTGTATTAGATAATAAAAAAAAACAAAAAAAAAGACACAGTGTACGTGTCTTCCAGTGAAAGACAGGCCGGCGAGGAGAGCCACTCTCCATATGCCGCTTTACCTACAGACTGACATCAGCGTGTGATGTAACGTCACCGCGGGAATGCAGGAGGGATCCCGCCGCCATCCTACAGCTGCTTGGTCACGTTGATCCGAAACGCTGCTGTAATGAAGCTGCAGATGGGCCGGCCTGCATGAGTGAGCCGTGCCTCTAATGAAGCCGACTGGGACGCATTACCTGGCCGATTGATGTGGGCGTGGCTGGCATGCTGCTTGGGATGTAGGTTGCGTGGGGCGTCAAGTGCTTGCTTCTGAGCACCAAATTCATTTTGTGGCACCAAATGATTTATATAATGACAAAATCAATTTACATACTGCTACATTTAGTCCACAAAAGCAAGAAGTTCTATTTTCTTCACAGAAATCATTTAGACTTGTCCAGAGCGACTTACAACGTGATTTCATGTTACAATCGATGAAACAATCAGTTCTGGTTCATGAATACAATCATTTTATTCACCCAGTTGTAGTTTTTCTTACATTAATCAGACTATAAGAAAGTAACACGTTAGTCTAAGTATCCTCTAAAGAGGAAGTTCTTAAGCAAAAACTGCTGTTCTGATCTTGTGGGGAAGTTCATTCCACCACCAAGACAGAGAAGAGTCGAGATGAATGTCTTCCTCGTACCTTCAGCGGTGGAGGGACCAGACGAGGAGGACTGGAGGTGCTCTGATGGTAGGATGGTGCTGCCCCATGCTTGACCGACAGGAGGTTTGTGCACACAATGGATTTTGCCAGTAACAAAATTGAAACTTTTGTCAAGGACAAAAGGACATTTTCTTCACAATTGGTCATCAAAACTATTTTTCGATGGTGTTTCCCAGTTGTGTGCATGTGTGTGGTGGCAGGAAGTGGTAGTAGCCTAGTGGGTAACACACTCGCCTATGAACCAGAAGACCCAGGCTCAAATCCCACTTACTACCATTGTGTCCCTGAGCAAGACACTTAACCCTGAGTGTCTCCAGGAGGGGACTGTCCCTGTAACTACTGATTATAAGTCGCTCTGGATAAGGGCGTCTGGTAAGTGCTGTTAATGTAAAATGTAAATGTGTGTGTACGGCTACAGGCCGTACACATCTGGGTGACACAGTGCAAGGAAAACTGAGACTCTGTCACGTTATGTCACGTCATGGCCGCAACAAATCTACACGGCTGCAAAATGTCCTCCAATTCAGGCCCAAATGACCAGACCGTTCGGCTTCATTTACTATTAAATTCTCATTGGCTGCGCTCTGCATGGCGCCGTGCGCTGACCCGGGATCAGTTATCCAGCACGGAGCGTCGCGGAGATGCAGAAACCGGCCAAGCTGCGCGGCACACACTGCCACATAACCGAGGACCGAATCATTTTCTCTATCTACGGCATCAAACCCCGTGTAGCGACGGCTTTCCTTCCTTCGCTCTGCACGGGATGATTTATACCTGTATGAACACGATTTAAAAGGCCCAACAACGCCTGCAGACAGCAGAGTGACACGCTGCTTAGTGCCATTATTTGCCCCGCTTATTTGGGTTGCGACGCGTGTCCCCCGCCGCCGCGCGACACGCCGTCATTTTCTTTGTCATTCTGCGCGGAGATGAATAGGCCGGACGCCGGCGGATGGAGATGGCCGCCATCTGCTCCATGCGTTGTGTTTGATCACGGGAGCTGCAGGCTGGTCAGGAGATCGCTGGAGCATCTGCTCACCTGGAGTGCCACATTGTGCTCCCCTCCGCTCCCCACAAAGGCCGCCTCCCACTCTGGATCCCCGGGCTCTTTTGTTGTGGCCGCGCTAATGATGGCCTCGGCGGTGTGGGCTGAGGCCGGAACGGCGTCTCTTGACCCTCCGCACATCTCAGCCGAGGACTTGCGCGGTGCTAATTAAGAAGGAATCCGGGTTCTCGGCGGACTCTTATTAAATTATGAACCTAGAGCTTCATTCCCTCAGCCCAGTCTGGGCTTGTGGTAAAAAAAATAAAAATTAAATGTATAAATGAAACACCGGGTCTTAGTCGTTTCTTATTAGACGTGCAATTTACATGCCACCGTACGTCTTCTCATTATTCATTTGAACTAATTAGCTCATGGCCAGTTCGGTTTCAGAGGACTGAAAAGTGAAAGTGAGGTGATTGTCATTATGAAACCCCCAGAAGGGGGCAGTGGTGGCCTAGCGGTTAAGGAAGTGGCCCCGTAACCAGAAGGTTGCCGGTTCAAATCCTGATCCGCCAAGGTGCCACCGAGCAAAGCACCGTCCCCACACACTGCTCCCCGGGCACCTGTCATGGCCGCCCACCGCTCACCAAGCGTGATGGGATAAATGCAGAGGACAAATTGCACTGTGTGCACCATGTGCTGTGCTGCTGTGTATCACATGTGACAATCACTTCACTTCAGAAGATCCAGTTCTCTCTCCAGAATAACTCTGTATGGCTGAGGGCAAGTGGTGTAGGATTTTTTTCTACGGTCGGGCGTAAATTGAGATTTCGTGTACTGGTGCGAGCCCCCACACTCACGTTCACATTCGCTCATGGGTCACGGGGAAAAAAAAGACCATTACCGTCTGCGGCAGGACCTTTTTATTTACAGCAGCGACCCAGATGGACAGGCTGTCCTGACAGTCGTTCAGATTCTGCTCATTTGGAGGAATAAATCTATATTTCTGTTTGGAGCGGGAAGTCAAATGTCTTGTGTTTGTCATGCTTTCCTCTTTAATGTCAGTTTTTTTATAGATCTGTACGTTCTGAAATAAAGATATGCTTGCCTGAAGCCAGTATAAAAGATATACAGTGAAGATCTCCATTACAAAATGGGATTGGTCCAGGGCTAGGCTTGATGCATGAACTGGAAACTGACCCTAAAACTTCTGTCTTCTGTCTTTAGCTGACATTTCTTAGTTTTAATCCACTGCAAGTTGTAAAGTTTATTGTATTTATGGCATTTAGCCAACTTTAACTTTAACACTCAATGAGCCATTTGGACCCATTTTCCACAAAAGAGAAAGCTCGGGGAGCCACAAATTCTTTTTGCCGTCATATGAATATAATAATGCATATATTATTATTATTATTTCTATCACAAATACACGCTGATGACGGGTCAACGGTTTAATCACCCAGACAAGTGTAAAAACCCAGCCGGACGTGTTCGGGGAAGAGAGGAGATCTGGTCACCCTGACTCTACACAAATCACATCAACAGCTAAAAACATAATACACTTAAATAGTTATTTATTATCCAAAGCCACTGGAAGTAAGGATGAAAGCGCTGCTGACCCCTGACCCCTGTCCTGGATCAACTTAGTGTGACACCAAGGCAGTTCTGGGCTAGCCAGGTGCTGGCAGTCACGTACACACAAAGGTGTCCTGCTTATTTGGCACGGGTGATTAAAACCCACTAAATGCTGGTTTTCTGCTGACGTTATGTTGCACTTTTCTTCTGTTTTTTTTTTTTTTTTTTTGTATTTTAGCCATGGCGCCTCTATTTGTTTCAGTTTTTAAATCCACTTTCCTTTTCGAACGTCGAGTGTTTGCACCTCCTCCGTTACACCCCATGGCATGACACTCAGGGTGTCAAAAAAAAAAAAAAAAAAAGTGAAGTGAAGTGATTGTCACATGTGATACACAGCAGCACAGCACATGGTGCACACAGTGAAATTTGTCCTCTGCATTTAACCCATCACCCTGAGTGAGCAGTGGGCGGCCATGACAGGCGCCCGGGGAGCAGTGTGTGGGGACAGTACTTTGCTCAGTGGCACCTCAGTGGCACCTTGGCGGATCGGGATTCGAACCGGCAACCTTCTGATTACGGGGCCGCTTCCTTAACCGCTAGGCCACCACTGCCCCACCAGAAGAACATCAGAAAATAACAGTATTTGGATAAAATGCAGTGCAACCACCAATGAAAATGACACATCCTGGAATTCTTTGTGTTATTCTGCTACTTGTAACAAAATCCTCCACTAATTTATACATAGTTTTACAGCCTGTTAACTGACAATACCTGTTCAGAATAAGAAGTCTAGCTCCTATTTCGTTATCAAAGAATGGCTGACATATTCTAACATTATAATCATCTCTCTTTCCAAATAGACTAAATGATTTTATTACATTTTGTATCAAATCTTTTGTTCCACAACTCTAAGCAATTAATAACAAGTAGTACATGCACAGATCTCTCTGGGAACCAAAACCCCACCAAACACAAGTCTCAATTCAAACAAGTTCACAGGCGACGCCTGGTAAGAACGCGTACCAAACCAAAACAGGTGTCCAAACCAAAACGCTATCACATGATTTGAGAACTCTGAATTACGGGTAAATTTCAATTCCGTCTGCTTCCTGTATTTACTTTTGTTGTTCCCACGTCGATGCTTCTGACCAATCAGCTGAGAGAAAGTTCTTGTGTGATTTGAAGCTACGCGTTTTGGTTTGCTTGGATTTTTCCCGCCATGCAAGGGAACCACCCCAAGAGGATTCGGACCAAAGCATTTACATTTACAGCATTAACCAGACGCCCTTATCCAAAGTGACTTACAATCAGTAGTTACAGGGACAGTCCCCCTCTGGAGACACTCAGGGTTAAGTGTCCTGCTCAGGGACACAATGGTAGTCAGTGGGATTTGAACCTGGGTCTTCTGATTCATAGGCGAGGCCACTAGGCTACTTCCACTACCAAGCAAACGTACTAAGGTGTGAAAGGTGTGGGCTGTTGCAAGAACCTCGGAACGTTTGGTCGCACTGCCCTCCCGCATGCAGCAGAAACCAACATTATTAATTATAACAACACCCCAGAGAGCTCAACTGACGCGCGTTTATTGTAATGAGGCGCTGATGTCGGAGTTAATGCAGCCTTTTAAAAGCCTGAGTGAAATAGTGACCTTGTCACCTCATTTGACCCCCGGTCCCTCCGTCCCACTCATTAGGACTCCATGCCACCGCCGCCGCAGGCTGCCACTTAATGAGGCTCTAATGGGAGTTTCTCAGGTGAGAACCGCACTTCCAGGGACTAATGGTCTGGGGAAGACTTCGTCTCTTTATTCCTCCGGTTCTTGTTCTGTAGACGGCTTATCTGTCAGGGATCAGTTGACTTTTTGTGATGCAGCCTCAGCTGCAGTGACACGTGACGACGGGAGCTGGAACCTTCTCGCTCCTCTCCAGCTTTGCAGGCTTTACTGACGAGTGGGAAGCTTTGGCTTCGCTTAAAGGACGAAAGCTGCTTTGAATTGGGACCGATCTGGTGGCAGAAAACCCCACAACGTAATCAGGGGTGTGTGAGAAGCTCTGTTCGTGGTCCAGGCTGCGTTTTGGTGGGGGTGGGGAGGGATTTACGCATAAATTTGAGACTGTGAGAATTTTTTTGGTTAATTGGCAGAATGGAAGCGGTGCATTGTGGGAGAGCTCCTTGTGTCGGGCTGTGCCTGCAGCGTGGCTCTCCGAGAGAAGAGATCAAAGCGCTGAAATCCGGGGCGCTCGCGCAGCCCGTGGATAAAAGACTCGTCTCTTCTCTCCTCTCTTCTCTTTTTTTTTTTGAAGCTCTTCTCTTGACCTACATGTTGCAGCTGAAAGGCCTCGTCGTTCCGCCCACCATTTGAATGTTCCTGCATCGGAACGTTCTGCGAACAGGTGGCGGTGCGAGTGCGGTGGCAGTGATGGATTGTTTCCTGCTCGGGGTCACGCAGGAGTTGAACGAAGCCATGTGGCTCGGCATCGATTCATATCTGATGCCCGGCCTGCCCCTTCCATTCCAATCCTGCTCCTATCGATCGGTGCGGCAGGACGGGCCGGCGGGTCGATAAAACCGGAGTGGAAACAGGTGACGGTTTTCCTCTGCTGCCGCTGTTTTGAAGCTGGGGATCAGGGGGCGTGGCCGGACGCGCTTGGCGAGTCCGGAAGGGACTTGTGCTGTTATTAGGGGAACACCGCAGTCGATGGCAGCTGCCGACGAATACAGACGAAGTGGCGCTGAAGCACCCAGAGGGACGTTGATGGACTTTCCTTCGCTCACAGCTTTATTCATTTCTTCTTTTCTCTTCTGTCCTTGATTTTAGGGGAGGACAACATGGCCAAAAAATGATATCGAGGAAGTTTGCATCCAAACTCCAAACTAACAGTTTACTTGTGGGTTAAACGTCGCCTGTCTTCTGATCACCAGCCACCCGACTGTCAGGACTGACTGCAGCTGTGCTTATCACCGGTGGCCACTGACGGCGCATAAAGGCCGGACATTTCCGCCCCTTCGGGAGGGACGGCATTCTGTCACGACTACGGACTTACGGGGGAAGGAAGCGCAGAGGTCTGACATGCTGGGAAGGGGTTTTATTAATAAATAAACAATAAACACAAATAAAGACGGGCGCGGTGGCCGAAAACAATTTAACTTCAATAAAGAACCCCCCTCCATTCGCTTCTCGGCCTTTTGGCTAAGATCAAGTGTAGTTTCTGTTCTTTATTTAAGTTAAACTGTATTCGGCCACCGCGCCATTGTTTCTTTTGTGTTTATTGTTTGTTTATAAATAAAACCCCTTCCCGGCATGTCACACCTCTGCGCTTCCTTTCCCCATAAGTCCGTAGTCGTGACACCGACTTGTTGGTTCTGACAGCTCTAATATTTCCTTATTTCATTACAGAATCTCTATCATTCCTCTGATAAACTGGTCATATGCCAAATGATGTTACCGATAATTTGTTAGGGAAAATGTTCAGAATAAATTGATCAGCAACGACAATTTTAATTTTAATAAGACTGAAAGTGAAAAATAAATTGAGCGCAGAGTCTCTTTTTTACACTATGCACTGGCAAAAGGAGTCATGCTTAATTAAACTCAGATTTATTGACAGTGAAAACCTCCTTATTGTAATAAGAGAAGGAAACAGAAGAGGACAGGACGTCTGCCGGGGACCCTGAGGTCGTCTTTATTATTATAAGAGTTTTAATGAGGCGTTGGGACCTCGAGTCTTGGTCCATAATTCATGAAGCAGTAATGAACCCGCTGATTAACGCTAGATAATGATAATTTACTGAGATTTTTGACGGTTTCTTCCCCCAGCTGTACATCCAGACCACCACCCTGACCATTTCGGTGAGCCTCAGCGCGTCTGTGTCCCTCGGCCTGCTCTACATGCCGAAGGTCTACGTGGTGCTCTTCCACCCGGAGCAGAACGTGCCCAAGCGCACCCGCAGTCTGAAGGCCGTCGTCACTGCGGCGACCATGCCCAACAAGTTCAACCCCAAGGCGGGCCTGCGGCCCAACGGGGAGGCCAAGAGCGAGCTGTGTGAGAGCCCGGAGACGCAGAGTAAGAGCCTTACCACAGTTCCAACACACAGCACTTAAATACGGAAACTCCATCGCACTCCACCTGCAAATTTAACATGTAGACGGGTGTGGACCCTGTTATCCAGGGTTTAAAAGTGATTGTTTTTGTCATTGGGCCACACAGCACATGGGGCACACAACAAAATGTGTCATCTGCTTCGAAACCATCGGCGTTAGTAAGCAGTGGGCAGCTATGAAAGGCGCCCCGGGATCAGTGGGTGGGGACAATACCTTGATCAAGGGGACCTCAGTGGCACCTTGGTGGTTCAGGATTTGAACCCGCAACCTTTCGAGTGGGTCCTCCGCTCACTGAGGAATTAAGACGGCTTCCTTACGCCCTAGGCCACTACTTAGTGTTCATGTTCAGCGATTACAGGTAAATGCTACTAACATGATATCTGGGTATGATGATTTTGGATGACGTGTTGGTGTATGAATGTGGGTGTAGGTATCAGTAATGGAGTGCTACTACTCTCCATTAAATATATACAGTACAGACCAAACGTTTGGACACGCCTTCTCATTCAATGTGTTTTCTTTATTTTCAGGACCAATTATGTTGGTAGATTCTCACTGAAGGCATCAAAACTATGAATGAACACATGTGGAGTTATGTACTTAATAAAAGTGGAGACCTGGCCTCCACAGTCACCGGACCTGAACCCAGTCCAGATGGTTTGGGGTGAGCTGGACCAACAAGTGGTAAACACCTCTGGGAACTCCTTCAAGACTGTTGAAGCATTTCAGGTGACGACCTCTTGAAGCTCATCGAGAGAACGCCAAGAGTGTGCAAAGCAGTAATCAGGTTTTCAGTACAGAACTCCACATGTGTTCATTCATAGATGCCTTCAACGTAAATGGTCCTGAAAATAAAGAAAACACATTGCATAATAAGGTATAAGGCCTGTAGTGTATATACACAGACAAATGTATACATCTGTGTGTAGATTTCTTTGAAATGTATGTAGGCATCTCTAATGTGAGTGTAGATATTGGTGATGGTGTTGCTGTCAGTGATGTGGGTGTGGGTGGTGTAGGTGGAGACCGGAGCCCATGATGGATGTGCGGGTGTAGGTATTGATGATAAGAAGGTATTGTGTGTGGATGTAGGTGTAGATATCTCGATCGGAGCGTGTCGGAGTGGCCCGTGCCTCCCGGCCGCTGCTGCAGTGCTCCGTCTGGCCGGAGTTTGTTTATTTGCGCGCTACGCCCGCGGCAGCGTCGCTCGGCGCTGCATCATCCCCGACTCTCGCTGCCATTATTACCCTGTTGCAGTCATTATTTATGAGACGCCCGCGCTCTTATTTTCCACCTCAGTGGCTCCGGAAAATTAGCTGCCCTCTTCCCTCCAACACGGGAAATTGGAGTCAATTTTGTAAATCAGGCGCGAGCGCTAAGCGTCGCTCCATCGCTTCAGGGCCTCCGCGGCGCGGAGGAACGCTGGGAACCTCTGAAGCCCCTCGGAGCCCAGCCGAGGACGCAAAGTGCCAGGCCGGCCGCTGCGGCACCGGTGTCGAGAGTCGTTTCCCGGCAAAATCGTCCCTAATGGCCTGTTTAAACGTTTGGCTAATGCGAAACGTGAAAAAAATATTCACGATGAATACACATTTTTTTAAAACCCCGTTGGTTGAGCTCCACACACTCTGCATGATGGAGGAGGAAATGAGTGTCTCTTGGCGGCGCCACTTCAGCTGTCCTCGGCTTTAATAGCGGTAAACATTCGTATCTCGCTGCCACAGGCTCCGTGCGGAGCCAGCAAATGAAGATGCTGCTGCCGGTTCCTGGGCGGTTCTGCGCCCTGACCTTCCAGGAACGCAGTACCTCCATCCGCGGAGGAAGATGAAGACGTCAGTGTTTGTAGTTTTACTCAGATGAATCTGGGAACTCGGAGCTGAAGGCACGAGGAACCTTCTCGCGTCTGGAAGATCACCAGAACTATCAGGAGGGCATCTTCTGCCCAGACATCTCCTTCCGATTTGACACGCCTGAGAGGGAGGGGGGCTTTAATGAAGCCCACCGTGGCGGCGGGTCGGACGCCGGCGGATCCCCGCCGAACACGGCGCATGAATATGTAAATCGGGTTCATTTGTCACAGCTACAGGGGACACGGAGCTCGGAGGGAAAATAACATTTCTCGCTCCCCAAAATACATCTGTCAGATGCAGCGTGGCGGCCGGGGCCACTGCAGGACTTGTCCTGGTTACCTGCCGTGCTCAAAAGTCCCAGATTCTCTTTAACTAAAGTTGTTCTGGCGCGACGAAGCGGCCGAATTCCAGACACTGACCGGCCACTCGGCCAATCAGAGCGATGAAGCTAGAACGCTAATCACTCACCTCACTGTTGTCACATTAAGGTGACAGAGGGGCGGGAACAGGAGTCGGAATGTTGTTCCAAACTGTGATGTGTGGGCGTGGCCAGTTGGAGAATTTTAGGAACCCAATTCAGAGGTGAAAGGTCACCAGTTTGGTTTCTTAAAGTCCTTTTCCAGTGACACGGAGCCTCCTCAAATAAAATTATTAACTGGGTTGGTATTAGCCAGGTAGCACACTCACCTATGAAGCAGAAGACCCAGGTTGTGAAAGTGATTGTCACTTGTGATACACAGCAGCACAGCACACGGTGCACACAGTGACATTTGTCCTCTGCATTTAACCCATCACCCTGAGTGAGCAGTGGGCAGCAATGACAGGTGCCCGGGGAGCAGTGGGTGGGGACGGTGCTTTGCTCAGTGGCACTCAGTGGCGGTCCGGTATTCGAACTGGCAACCTTCGGATTACAGGGCCGCTTCCTTAACCGCTAGGCCACCACTGCCCCAAACCCCACTTACTACCATTCTGTCCCTGAGCAAGACATTGAACCCTGAGTGTCTCCAGGGGGGACACTGTCCCTGTCACTACTGTTTGTAAGCGGCTCTGGATAAGGGCGTCTGGTAAATACCATAAGTGTATTAATGCAAAATTATCTAAGATTTCACACAGACATAATAAAAACATTATAAAACGTGCAATTCCATTAGCGTGCCGCTACACATGGATGCAAGAACAGGAAGTAAAATAAAGATTTTTAGAGCTTCTGCTGGACGTCTCAGGGGAACTCACATCCTTTTCAGGTGGTTCCCCGTAATTTTACTGTAGATCCTCCTGTTTTGGTGTTCCTGCAGAGCATGGTGGTATAAGACACACTGATGGAAAATGCCACTTAGTACTAGTACTGATGCAGCCTGGGTAATTCTGATCCGCAAGGTGCTCTTACTACGTGTGAAGTAAGACTACGTTGGCGTGCGGTGTTTATTCACAGCGTAAGAAAAATGTAGAACTTTGTAAATGAGATTCTCTCTTGTCTTTTCTCTCGCAGGCACCAAACAGACCTACATCAGTTACAGCAATCATGCACTCTAGAGAGAGAGACGGGGAGAGGGGGGACGCCGGGTTCACTCCGCCGAGAGCAGCACTTCTGACCAAATGGCGACGGATGGATCCGGGAAATACAGAAAGGATTGAGAATCTCTCTGAGACATAAGAGCAGGGGACCGCAGCAGGCAGGACTCTCCTCAGGTGGTCCAAGCAGCGAGGACTGTGGCAGTCAGAACTGTGTGTGTGTGTGTGTGTGTGTGTGTGTGTGTGTGTGCATGCACGAGGGTGACGGTGGAGAGAGAAAGACTCCTTTCCTCTGCAACGTCGTCGTTTATCTCTCCCTTTTCAGTGTCTTGCTTTCCACTCCAGGGTCTCTTCAGGTCTGTGCTTTGTTTGTGCTCCGCTGATTGACCAATCAGCAGTAACCTTTGAACCGATGTGGCGAGAGGGGCGGGGATTCAGGGTTTGTCGTGAACTTCTGGGCTCCGGTTGTAATTTGATGATTTGACGGGAGGTGGGTCAATGTTTACAGATGTTAAGCATGTTAGTTTGGACATCCCTGTGTTGTGTTGTTGAATTCTTAAAAACTACTATAAAAAAACGGAATGCTTACAAAAAAAAAGTCGCTGTTCCATTACGGTTTGACTATTTGGTCTCTTGCCCACCGTTGATGAAAAGAATCTGGTCTTGGTTTTATCATTTATGATTTTATCGATTTTCAGTGACCCCCCCCCTCACATCTGCGAAGCTTTCACTGCCTGACGTGTCCGACTCATCGTCATCTCATCTCAGTTCAGAGCGTCGCTGACCCCTGACCCCTGACCCCAGCGGCTCTGGACCACAGCTGGACTCAGCTTCCAGACTCACCAGCAACAAACTGAAAAAAGAACGATGATTCTATTCATTATAAAAATAGCACGACCTGCCCTGCTCATCCGATCAACACCAAGACAGCATGAGGCATCAGACATCATGTGACCACTGACATCACAGTTTTCGCTGTGTGTGATGTAATTTTAAAGCTTCTGTTTCTTTCTTTTGACTTTTTTTTACCTCATTATTTTCAAGGTATCTGTGTTGCAGAACTAAATATGTCCGTGCTGACCTGAACTAAATGAGCAGATCGTGTATGTTACTCAATGGATTGGTGATGTTTGCGTTGTGTCCAAATTTGACAGAAGAAAAAAAAAACAAGAGAGAAATGAATAACGGAAAAAAATATGAACAGTGCCTGGGATCCTACGGTATGATGACGAACTGTATTTCATTGAAGAAAAAAAGAAATAAAATAAAGTATATGGAGCATGTTATGTTTTTATACCAGAATGTTTCTAATAAAATGTTTTGCAAACCAGCAGCATCGTCACTTCTGATCGAGTTCTGATTGGTTGTCACGTCCGTGCCGGCTCCACCCCGATGACACGCCTTGCCCCTCCCCTGAGTATGAGGGACATTGTCTGTGTCTGCGTGTCATGTCACCCGTATCCGCGGGTTTCTGGGTAGGTCCCAATTCTGTAGAGGGCACTTCCGGGATGAGGGTCCCGGGTCCCGTTTCCCTCCTACAGGGATCCTCCCAGGTGTGAGGAGCATCAGGTGTGGCTTCAGAGCGCGTAGACGACCTCACGGACTGAGAAGATCCCCATCCTTTTAGCACATGGTGTGGTGCATTATTTCTGCCTTTTTCCATATGGTATCTCCCTGCAGTAAACTGGTCATCCCCTGTTCCCCCCTCAGACGCGACATTGGTCTGTTTCTGTCTTCTGATTGGTTCGATTCTTCTGCACCAGTCTAGAAACAAACAAGTTGGACAGTACAAGAAGAATTAAACCCTTCGGTCTCAGCGTTCCACAGTATGGATGACTTTGATCATTCCCCAATGAAGCCTCAGCGGCATGGGTGACCCATTGCTGTCAGTGTGCGGGGCCTTACCACCCACAGTCTGAGGAAATGTTGAGCTGGTGAGATCTGTAATCGCTGTAGTCATCCAGATCGTGGTGACGTGCTGCATCTCCTGTGTAACTTGCTCTGTAATTGGAGGCGTGAGCGTGGATCCTTGTGAAATTGAAGACCGCTCCTCTTCTGCAGCGCTGTTCAGTTTCACATTGTCTGTATCAAATTGCTTTTAATTTCACTCTGCGGTGAACAAACAAAATAGCCGCATTAAAGACGCAATAAAAGGCCTGTTCGGGGATGAAAGCAGCAGAAATGAAAAGAAAAAAGAGATTCAAGCTTCCCGCCAGCCAACATCTCATCTTTTTAAAGACGGACTGGACGCTCTCATATTCTGAAACCGCTATTTGCATCCCAAGACGTCAAACAGATCATATTCCCGGTTATGAATCTCTTGAATAAGCCATTTCACCATGGATGCGCTGGCCTATAAATGAGAAATATGGGCACATGAGCACAGCAGTAACAGCTACTAATTGTCCATAAAACTCCTTTATTCATTTTCACATATTTCTAAATTTATTCTTACAGCCACCATATCTACATTTTACCACTGTCAACTTATTACAGTTGTAAATAAAAATTGTGTACAGTGTTTTTATTGTGTGTGTGTGTGTGTGTGTGTGTGTGGAAAACATCAAAGTAAAGATAGTTTTTTACATTGAACACAGGGGATTTTGTACATATTACAAAATCTCCTACATTTCTTAATTTTTCCTAACAAATAAACAGAAAGATGAGTACACACCTCCTGCAGTCATTCATTCGTGTGTGTGTGTGTGTGTGTGTGTGTGTGTTATTGGATGTGTTAGAGAGTCAGTTTAAATCCTGATGAAGTGAAGTGATTGTCATTGTGACAATGACAACAACAGCACAGCACACGGTGCACACAGTGAAATGTGTCCTCTGCATTTAACCCATCACCCTTGGTGTGCAGTGGGCAGTCATGACAGGCGCCCGGGGAGCAGTGTGTGGGGACGGTGCTTTGCTCAGTGGCCCCAATGTTTATCATGTATATCCTGCAATATGAGTAAAAATCACCATCACCATGTCACCATGTTACCATTTTAACATGAACCAGTGAGACCAGCTCTGGTTCTTCTGCAAAGTTGTGACGTTCAAAGAAGCCCTGAACAGAACCTCCATCCTGGACCTGAAGATCAGCAGCAAAAACAGAACACACATACAAGAAACATTCAAACTGAAACTGAACAAGAACATTTCAGCTGGAGTTCACCATTAACAATATTTTAATAGGTTTAGATATAAATAGAATATATTTCTATTTAAATAGAAAATATTTTATAATAACAAATTAAAATTGCCCGAGAAGCTGCCTGTAAATGCAATATCAATAAAGATTTATTTTTCCCCTCCCACACACACACACAGGCACGCCACCATTTCCTCCTGAGGAAATAGAGGGTTCCACCACCAGCCGTGATTACAGTCTGGGGACAACATGACCCGCCCGCTTGCTGGAGTAATTCCACCCATTCACGACACGGCAGCGCTGACCACTGGATCTCCATCTGAAATTATGTATATTTTCTTCTCCACAGCACCCCGTCTTACTGTAATTGCCAGTTATTACAGCACAATAGGAAGCCAACACCTGCAGCCCATAATAACCTCCTGAAGAGGCTGGGCCTGCATCGTGCGTTGCTAGGAGACGTGTTACACTCTGACTGTATAAAACAAGGCGTGGAAGTGGCGGCAGTTAAACGCCTGGTTAAGAGAGTTATTGGCGGTCTCGCGGAGAGAATAACGCGCATGTAGTGGACACATGGTCCCTTCCTCCTCAAAGGACGAAGAAAAGATAGAAACTCTGAGCTGCAGCATCAACGTGCGCAGGCAGCTGTCTCCGGTGAAAAATGGCCTGTCGCAGCGGTTGCGGTCAGAAGTGCAGGAGGAAGGGGGTCTCGTCTTATTCTCTTATTTCATGTTGGAATAATTGAGCCCCGGGGAGACTGGCGGGAAGTCAGGTGTGCCCGTGTGCGGGTCCCCCGGGGCCACAGACAAGGCGGTGGAGAAGTGGGGCAGCCTTACGAGGCTCCTACTGTATCTCATGCATAAATCTGCAAACAAGAGCTTCACATTTCCCAGGGAGTGAAAGTATGTAAAATCCTTTTCATAAATCGTCCTGAAGGCGTACCACAGTTTTCTTTAATACATGCTCAAATGTTTTGATAAACAATAACTTGTCATAATCGCCATAATCTCTTACACTCACTCACTAGCCGTTATTGATTATTCCTAAGCAGTCTGTCGGGACCCATCCAGGGACACTTGGTGCAGGGCATGGACCTCACACGCACCATTCAACTATTCACACACACACACAAAGACACACACATCTACAGACAATATCCTTTCCATCTTAGTCTAGCGCTGGTAGCACGCACAAGGTTGACCAGGCTTTTAAAAAGCAATACTTGTCGGGTAGTAGTCTAGTCCATTTTCCAGCAGTGATGTTACACGTGTAATCTTGTCCAGGTCCCAGCAGTGATGTTACACGTGTAATCTTGTCCAGAACCCAGCAGTGATGTTACATGTGTAATCATGTCCAGGTCCCAGCAGTGATGTTACACGTGTAATCATGTCCAGGTCCCAGCAGTGATGTTACACATGTAATCATGTCCAGGTCCCAGCAGTGATGTTACACTGCTGTGCCTGTAACATCAATGCTGGGACCTGGACAATATTACACATGTCACATCACTGCTGGGACCTGGACAAGATTATGCATGTAACATCACTGCTGGAAAATGGACTAGATTATGTGTGTAACATCACTGCTGGGACCTGGACAATATTACACATGTGACATCACTGCTGGGACCTGGACAAGATTATGCATGTAATATCACTGCTGGAAAATGGACTAGATTATGTGTGTAACATCACTGCTGGGACCTGGACAATATTACACATGTGACATCACTGCTGGGACCTGGACAAGATTATGCATGTAATATCACTGCTGGAAAATGGACTAGATTATGTGTGTAACATCACTGCTGGGACCTGGACAATATTACACATGTAACAATATTGCTGGGACGTGGACATGATTAGACGTGTAACATCACTGCTGGAAAGTGGACTTGTCCGGGTCCCAGCAGTGATGTTACTGGTGTAATCTTGTCCAGGTTCCATGTGGACAACAGCATTTCAGATAACGCTCCTGTGTGGGTGGCATTATGGGCATTTTTTTTGCAAGAGCATCCATGCTGCCCCGACATCAGGATTGCATACGATCTATGGCCACTACAAGGTAGTGTTGCATCGTATATTAAAATTCATCGGACTCATGAAAAAAAGCAGTAGATAATGAACCTGGCCTTTGTTTTAATTTGCACTCTTTTTTTGTTCAGCGTATGAGGTGGAAATGAAGGTTTCTGTAATCCTGTAAATCACCATGGCATGCATCACTCTCTCTTAATAATGTCTTATTAAATTGTTTCATTATTGTGGAAACTAAATTACTTTTGAGACGAGCGTGTGGGGTTTTTGTAAGGTTTACTTCTACATACCATTTAAGTTTTATTTAGTACTCGTGCACAAGCATTCCATTTCTAAAGAGGAGTGGAAATATTATAAATGTTTGGTGAAATTGTTCCTTCAGAACCTTCCTAACTGTCGTCAACTGCCCTGGCGCTGCAGTGTGGATTGTATTAAACAAGCCTTGATTTACATTCTTGGCAGAAAATATGAATTAAGGGCCTTTTTTCCGCTCGTTTGAACGCCGGTCGAGCTCCGTAATGAAGCGGGGGAAAACAAACCTGAACATGAAATGCCCCCACCCAGGCAATTACGCGTCCCACTCACGGCACTTCAAACGGAGGCCTGCTGCTCCACCGCCGGCCCGCGTCCCTTGTAATTACGATTAGAAGGGTTTTGTCTCGTTCGAGGTACGACGTGTCCTCGTCTGTGGTGCCTCTGAAGGACAGAGACGGCGGCGTTTGCCGCAGCG
This sequence comes from Denticeps clupeoides, assembly GCF_900700375.1. Lineage (NCBI taxonomy): Eukaryota > Metazoa > Chordata > Actinopteri > Clupeiformes > Denticipitidae > Denticeps > Denticeps clupeoides. Next base: position 19,307,823 of record NC_041718.1, read on the forward strand.
CCGCTTGGGGGGGTTTACGCGGGCCGGGCGCCGTTCAGCAAACTCACTTAAACAAACATCGGTCGAGGTAATTGTGCCGAGGCGGCCGCGTGCAGGAAAGCGACGGGGATCTGGCCTCTTCTGGCCGTGGTTCATCGTACGCTTTTCTCTCCCCTCCATCTCTGTAAATAAGTGCAAAATATGCAAGGGCAGGGTCCCTACGAGCTTCAGGTTCAACAATATACAAAACAAAAATTCTGTTTAATTCATTTTGAAAAAAGTTGAACATGGATGGAAAGGTTTGGGTGATCAGCACTAATGCCCCGTCCACACAAGAAGGTTTTTCTCAAAAACAGGTTTTCAGTTTCGAAAAAAATGGCGTCTACATGGGCAAGGGCGGCACCCCCAATTCCACACCTCCACCCCCCCAACACACACACACACAACTTATTAAGAATTATTTATGTTATGTCCTGGTCTAGGTCAGAAAGAGGCAGAGAAACGGCATTTTAGTAAATCGAAACAGTACAATTCCAGCCTTGAAGCACCAGTTAGACTCCTGGGAACTGGGAATCCGTCTGGCGTATTTGCCCCTTCTCCCTTTCCTCCATTCCTCTCTCCCGTCCCACGCCATCTTTAATGGCCCCACTCTGAAGGGGGCGCACAACAGTGTCAGGAATGGGAGGAGTTCTGTAAATTACAGGCTCCTCCTACAAAAAGGAAAAACACAAACAAGACAGAGAACACAGACCACACATCACATGACCACGCGACGTAACACAAACCTGTGTTCTGAAGCATGCTGAATTCATCCAGACAAACATACAGGGCGTTGACCTTTCAACCTGTGTTCATTTTGCACAGTATCAACACTCATCCTCCAACCCGAGTACCACCACAATGTTAATGAATTGACTCTTTAGTGCCCAGATTCAGTTTGTTTTTCCATTTCGCACAACACAAGAAAATTGAATTGTGACATAATGAGCTTGGATCGAGAATATTATGAATGAAGTGTGCTTTATTTGGAAGCAGCTCGCCTCCCTCCCTTCAGACAGGAGTGAGTCTTCAGCCCAGCTGCAGAAAGCAGGCACACCCAGGGCCTCACACTATGGGTGTGATGGAATTAAGAGTACAAAACGATGCTGAACTTAGCTCCTTATTCGCAGCTACTGCTCAGCAGGCTGCAATACTAATTATTTTACATAGAAATGTCATATTCATCATACATGCACATGAGCAAAGTTCCCATGTAAAGGTGTGAAAAATGTCCAGAAAGTTATTAGTTGGTACTATTCATTATTACCCTAAACAAGTGAGCTTTCAGAGGCCTAGAGCTTTTAAACTGTAGTTTTTTCATAGTGATTGTAGTGATTGTCACTGTGAGACACTGCAGCACAGCACACGGTGACACAACGAAATGTGTCCTCTGTATTTAACCCATCACCCTTGGTGAGCAGTGGGCAGCCATGACAGGCACCCGGGGAGCAGTGTGTGAGGACGTGATCTGCTCAGTGGCACCTCAGTGGCACATTGGGCGATCGGGATTAGAACGGGCAACCATGACAAATCGGATAAGGAGCTAACTTCAAGGTCGAGTTTTACTGTGTGAGCTGCTTATTGGAGCAGCCGCACCTCGCAAAATGAGGGCGACCCTTGCTCCGCGCAAAAATATACAAAAACGATCGGTGCCCATGCAATCCTGATGTCAGGGCAGCATGGATGCACATGTAAAAAAATGCCCATAGTGCCACCCACACAGGAGCGTTATCTGAAGACGGCCTGAATGCTGTTTTAACCCCCCTCCACATCTGTAAGTGGCACTCTAACGTCCCACTTTCCTTGTTTGGCGTCCAGCTCTATATTTCAGCCCCAAACCATCTCGATTGGGTTCAGGTCCGGTGACTGTGGTCTCCACTTTTTGTTAAGTACATAAGTCAATGCAGAAAAGTATAATATGTGGTCTGTGCTCACTATGTGCAAAGTGTCAGTGTTTTATTAGATGTCATTAAGAGCCTGACTAAGTGCCCCTTTCAGTTCACGTCAATGCTGAAACACCCAACTGTGTCTCTTACCCTGGCTCTGGGACAGTCAGTTCATCTTTAGTTAACAGTCGGTGAACAGCCTCCTGCACAGGCAGATGGTAGCAGCCTAATGATTAACACACTGGCCTATGAACCAGAAGACCACAAAGTCCCAGGTTCAAACCCCACTTACTACCATTGTGTTTTTGAGCAAGACACTTAACCCTGAGTGACTCCAGGGTGGCTGTTCCTCTAACTACAGATTCTAAGGTGCTCTGGATATGCCACAAATGTAAATGTGGTTTCGTACCATTTCAGGATTCGGGTTCTACATTTCACCAGTCATATGCTTGAAAAGTCATTTCAATAAGTATCTGCACTTTAGTATCTTGTGTATAGTCTTAAGTGTCACTGTGTTTACCTAGATATTTCTGGAAACCCACTGCAGAGACTGTGGGAGCAATTCTCCCACAGCAGTAATGATCATGCTTTTTTTATTTCAACCTTATAGGTCAATTCTCCATGTCCTTGGTTCCATTACGGAGGGAGAATTCATCAATATGGCCCTATGGTGCTGAGTAGACATAAAATGCTATGGACTCTGCATACCGACTAGATCTTCGTACGTGAAGTGATCTATGAAGCTACCGGTCTAATGAACATCCCTCTCTTTACCCAACACAGTCCACTAAGCTGAGATGGACCACTTCACATGGGCGTCTCATTAATCATGCCCTCTACCTACCATCCCACAGTCACTGCAGTGTGCTCTGTAATCTGCTCTCTTTTGCTGAATTCATCTCAGTTATTCAGGCTGCAGCCGACTCCCGACAGATGGTCGAAAATGACTTCAACCAGGCTTCTGAGTCCTGCCGATTCAAGACAGTCAAGACGTCTTGAGTCAAGTAAATGACTTTGAGGGTAAACATTGGGCAAAACCAAAACTCTTTTTGTCAGGAGGGTGTGACATACATAGTGATCCAAGTGAAACTAGCTGGTCGGCCATCTTAAGCCTCTTAAACCAGTCATACTGGGCTCTGAATGGTGTGCAATGGGGATTAATGGTGTAATGAATTAAATGACGGCATCTTCACCCTGCTGAAACAACAGCTTGAGCTGGTAAAGCTGCTTGACCAGTTTAAGTTGTGTTTTCATGCTGGTGATACTTGGTAAGACCAGCTCAAACCAGCTCCCAGCACTTTTCCAGCAGCCCGGTAAGTCCATGTGATGTTTTATTTCATTATGGAAGCTGTAATGTGCTCTGGTTTCTGCGGACCTCATTTCATACATTCTGTCCACCATTTGTCAAGCTTTCAGCCCGTGAAGCCTGTAAGAACACACCGGCAGCTCGGAGCAGGCAGATGATGGACGACGTGCGCGCTGTTAAAAATACTGCGTGGCGCAGAGAGCAGATGTTCAGCGTGGTGAAGAGTCTCCCACGTCTCCCGTGTCCCTCCTCTCCACCAGCAGCATGAAACGGGAGTTTCTTGGGCAGCTGGGATTCGAACGTTGCCCCGGTGAGCAGCATGTGGGAAATGGGAGCCGAGGAGGTTATTTTTGCCGACAGGTAGTCTTGAGGAAATAGTTTTTTTTGCAGTTCTGATTGTAGTTTTTTTTTTCTTATTGTAACCTGTCAGCTGGTCCTCCCAGTGCAGCACATTTTCCCAGAGCCGAGAAATCATTTGCTGTTGCACAAGGCCACTGACCTCCATTTAAAGCCTTATCCCATTTGCCGGGTGAATATTAATTTGACATCCACCGTGGTTCATCTCCCGGTTCATCACCTCCCACTAAAGTGCACTAAGCAGCTTTTAAGGCAACAAAGCAAGCAAAACAATAAAGCACCGATAATGTGCATGTTGGTGTTGGCAGTGGGCGTGGTCACATTAACTGAAAAACTGGGTAATCGACGCGTCAATGTCAGAGGCTTATAAGTCGTGTTTTTTTCTTCTCTGTCTCTGTGCACTTTTCTTTGCAAATGACTTGCTGTGTGATTGATAGATAGATAGATAGATAGATAGATAGATAGATAGATAGATAGATAGATAGATAGATAGATAGATAGATAGATAGATAGATAGATAGATAGATAGATAGATAGATCTTCTTCTCCTTTTAACTTCAAAACGTCAGTCTTCAAGGGCATTAAAATTTTTACAAGCTATACTGAAATAATGTAAACATGTTTCTATGTCATAACTCTGCATTCATAAATGCAACATTGACCGTTGAATGCAGCACTACAGTCGTTAACTGTTTTTAACCTGTTTATTCCTGCAACTTGGCCCACGCGCCAGGCTTAATAATAATAATAATAATAAAGTGAAGTGATTGTCACATGTGATACAGCACAGCACACGGTGCACACAGTGAAATTTGTCCTCTGCATTTAACCCATCACCCTGAGTAAGCAGTGGGCAGCCATGCAGCTCTCTCTGAAGCGCAGGACGGCCGAGCACCCTGCAGCTCTCTCTGAAGCGCAGGACGGTTCCGCGTGAGAAGATGAGGAGCGACCCGCATCCAGCAGCCCCTGTCGGCGCGGCCGCCGCCGGGGATGAGTATGTAGGTGTGCATCTGGTTAATTAGAAGCGCTGCCGGAGACCCAGGGTTGCGCTCCCAGTGCATGGTCATGAAACGTCCCCCTCACAGACCCATCTGGCACGCTCGTGGTCGGAGCTCCAACAAGCCGGGTAATTGGGCAGAGCGCTTGGCGCGGGCCGCGCTCCCCCTCTTGTCCCCGCCGGTTTACGAAGCCGGACGCTTTTTCCAGACGCATGTCGCCCTGCAGCGTTGACGGGCAGAAATATACTTTTTTATGAAGGATTAAAACTCGCATTTGATGTCTGGACCGCTGATCGATAAACTCCCCGAAGCGGCCGCCGTATTAAAGCCCGTTCGCTCTGACAGGTTCGGCCGCTTGAGAGATGACTTCACCTTCTCCTCCGACGTCTGGAGGAACTTCGTTCCGCAAACGGGCCGACTACTCACCGCGCTTGTCCGCTGGAGGTTTCGGCACTCGCAGGGCCCGAGCGCGTAATGGGGCCGGCCCCGCGGCCTGTTAACCCATCAGCGCGTTAATTTAAAAGCCGGCTCATGCAGAAAGCAGAAAATGGATATCGATCGGACAGAGCTGATGGATCTCCTGCCGTATGAGGCGGCGGCGGCGGCGGCGGCGCGTCATAAATCAGCCCCGGCGATTCCCTTAACGTTCCTGAGTTTAGATAAGCACTATTGATAAGGCGCATTAATGAGAGACGGCGGAACCAATGCCTGAGCGGCCACGTGATGTGAAGGGCCCGACTCCGTCACCGCTTTTGCTTCGATCTCGCGTGAAGCCAACGTTTCCCTTAAATCAGCCGGTTTCATTACGCTCGACAACAAAATGCAACATTTCAGTCGATCTTCAGCCATCGTCTCTCCAAATGTCCCTGTCAAGGGCATCGACGTTTTAAACTGAACTGCCGGTCAGCGCAGCGGTGAGGTCTTGTCGGAAACAGGCAGGAAACGTCCGGAAGAGGAAGCCGGAAGCTATAAACCACCCAGCAGGCCTCTGGCGGCTCCCGTTATAAATGAACTGCAGTGGAACAACAAGGTGCAGTGCGGGGAGATAGATCAAGCCTTCAGCGCCGGCCGATAAAGCCATTCTTTTACCGAGTGTAAAACGGTGCAACACCGTTGCCGTGGCGCTGGTCTGAACGAGTGTAGAAAATTATATTTGTTTCAATAAAAACCGCAGTGCTGATGGAATGTGGCTGGATTGGTTGGAACATTCGGTAGGAGTGAGCCCATCCCTCCTCCAGCCCATTTCCAGGGTCCGGAACGTGACATCACTCCATCACGGTGACACCGGTGCTTTATTTAGCTTGTTTGTGTTTGTGGATTGCACTGGACGATGATGCATGTCCCGCGTGTCCTCCTCAGCTCGGATTATTTACACACCACAGGTAGTCATTTGTGATGTCGTCTCATTCATATCACGGCCCAGAATCGACATGAATCATTTCTATTTACAGAAACGGACCTCGGCGCCCGGCTCGAGGCGGCAAACAAAGCAGCGCTACCGTGAGTCAAAGTCATACATCATAAGCACACAGATACTTTTACTGTTGGTCTGGGGGCTCAGTTCAAACAGAGTGGGCTTCATATTATACAGTAAACAGGCAAGTTTCATCTCTAAATCAATTCAATGCAGGGATTGCTTCAAGCTAGATATCCGTATTTCCTGCAAAATAACCAATACGAGTGTGGAAGAATATAAAAATATTTATAGATAATGTATTTATGCTGTACTTGTGTTATGGTGTATGTGGCAAATTATGAAACTTGAATCTCATTATTGTTGATCATGGGCATAATCCAGGATCGATTCAGAAACACTTTTTAATGTCTGCTTTTGGAGACCATTAATATTAAAATCTTCACAACCACACATCTAACGGTGCTTCCTATCATGACTGGAAAGTTTTCAGTTATGAATGCATTTAAAAAAACAAAGACTAATTGATTTTATTGTGTTGCACTTAATGCAATTTTCAGCATTAATTTCAGCCCTGGATCCTTGAGATTGTGATAAACCACATAATTTCTGTATTAAAATTTTCTTATACATTTTCCATCCCTGAGTTCATTCATGAGTAATATGTTGGTAGGCAGTGAGTAGCGGAGAACACTGGTGCACTAGAGGCCGTAACCGTCTGTACCAACAGCAGCCGGTGAGATCCTTCAGCCCATAACTCCGAAGGATGAGCGCCATTATCGCCTAAGAAGGGACACATTCGGCTTGAAGTGAACGCCTCTGAAAAATTGGCCTATGATTCTCAGTGACGAACAAGGATTTAGTGATATGAGGTCAGGACTCGGGCCGGGAGCACGATCGCACGTCGCCTGACAGAGATGGACGTGTCTGATTAGAACCGCACTGAAGGGAGAGGAGCGCCTGACCGTTATTAAACCGAAGAGGGGTGAAGAGCTTTTAAGGCCTTAAGCTGCTCTTGATTAAAATACCTGCCGGCGATAATCTTGCTGCCCCGCCCGCATTTCGCAGCCAGACCCTCCCAGAGTCACCTGGCGAGAAGATCCGTCAGGGCCTAATGGAGAAATTCCCATTAAAGAAGTGTGATTTGTAGGAAATACATTTTTACAAGAGGGCCTCGTCCATCATCGGCATGTTGCGCCGGGCCATTATTACGGCAGAGTTATGTGCCGCCTTCACTGGTAACAGGGCTGCACCCAGACAGGTAGCATAAAGAAGTACGCACCCCAGACAGTGTGATATATCGCCGCGGCCCGCGCCGTGATGAATCGCTGCTCCAGCGTGGCTTGTCTGCTGCTGTTTAGGACCGCCCATAATATATAAGACCTCGCTGAGGCTCGCTGTAAACAGTGGGGCCGAGTCGAATCTGCAGCAGGGCGTGGCCACCCAGTTGCACCGGTATGTTCTTATCCCAACGCTGAAATGGATTGGCCAGAGTTCAACTGTTCCTCCTCTTTTGCATGGAAAACGGTTGTATGCGGTTTTAAATTTATTAAGAAAATTTGACTTTTCAAATCTGGTCCTGTCTGGTCCTGCAGTGGCTAGAAATGGCAATAGGTGTAAAGAGTGCTGTGGCCATTTTGCTTCGCCATTCTTTATGCCACCATAAGGGCAAAGAGCTTTGCCATTTTTAACATTTCCATTTATGAAAATGGTTCACAGGCTAAAAATGTTTAATTCAGTACATAAACTGTATTAGGTTTTTTTTCTGTGATATGAATATTGTGAATAAGAGATGTTGAAGGCCACATGAAAGGAAAGGCGGTTCTCCCGCGCCCTCGTATGCAGGACAGGAGACCAGAGGCTTCGTTAACGTGCCTGGAGCGAAGATGCGGCCAGGAGGGCGGCTGGAAGCTCTTCCCATTAGAGCTGATGGGCAGCGGAGGGCCGCGCCCCTTGACGTCTCAATTTTCAGGAACGCGCCGGAGCCTGACACCAGGCCTCAGATCCTCAACCAGCCCTGACTAAAGAGAGATGCTCTATGCCAGGCTTTAATGCTGGAAACGCCTGCTTTCCGTCTCTGTTAATCTAAACAGGCGGGGCATGAAAAATAGTGTTAGAGCAAATAAACCATGAATCTCATTCACACTGTCACTTCGTTATCCTCCGCCCCGAGTAACATCCGTAAACTCTGGACCAGTCCAAGATTATGTTCCTGAAGAAGGAATATATGATAGTATTAAGGAGTCTTTTCCAAGTTGCATTTTAGTAAATATAGTACAGAGTGTTTAGGGTCTCGGGCCCATGAAAAGCGATGATTCTCTCGTGAGCAGTCACCCCACATATTTATTTTCCGTTTCTGAAACATGTTTTAAAAATGTCGGGCGTGTGCTCCTTCCTCAGCTCGGCCCCGCGCGGCATTACAATGTGGAACCCAGATGGAGGCGACGTCAAAAAGAGGCACAATGCACCGTACACAACACTCCAGAAATATAACACAAGCAGAATGAAGTAATAATGTTCTGCTACATGGAACCGAAAAGCCATGAATCAATAAAGTGTGTACTCACACCGAGAGAACAAAGTGCTGGTAGCGGGGGGCCGGATGATTGCTGGAGGGACGTTGCAGGAAACAGACGAACACACTTGCTGGATTTGGGTGGAGTAAAAAAAAAAGATTGATGTGTGAGTGGAGGCTGAGAAAATGAGTGCCTTTAGAAAGGAATTGTACCTGGGCCAACATACGTAAGTGTGTGTGTGTGTGTGTGTGTGTGTGTGTGTTGCTTGGGTTCAGTGAGGTGAACTAGTGTATATTCAGCAGAGACAGGAAGTAACCAAGTACAAATACTCAATTACCTGAGTGGCATATTTGTGCTTGGTTGTGTTTTGCTTTTAGTTTCTGTTCATTTTTGTGTGCTTTTTGTATATCTACTTACAAACATATAAAACTTATAAAACAGCCCCGTTACTCTCGTGTCATTTATTTTGGTTGCCATTATCGGGCAGTGGTGGCCTAGCGGTTAAGGAAGCGGCCCCATAATCAGAAATTGAGGTGCCACCGAGCAAAGTACTGTCCCCACACACTGCTCCCCGGGCGCCTGTCATCGTATTGTCATTACGATGCACAGAAAGCATGCGTCCTCTGCATTTAACCATTAGTGAGCAGTGGGTGGCCATGAAAGGCGCACGGTCCAGTTCCTTACCCGCTAGGCCACCGCTGCCCTGTATAAACACACTCTGGTGTAGAACCGACAGATGTACATCGAGAGGAAACTGTTTTAGTGTGACGTGTCTAGGCAGCATCATTAATAAAAGATACAATGGCAAGCAGTACTTCTTTTATTCAACTCTGCCTGTGCGCCACACAGCCTTTGTGTTCATTCTAAATACATTCATCAAATATTAAAGTTTCTATTCTTTTAAAATTGTATTAACATGACATGAGGTGGTGATAAATGGGTGTTATTTTGCCACCGCTGTTTCTGTTTCATGTCAATTGATCAATAGAAACATTCAGCCTCAGGTCTCATGAAGATCTGCGTTCTATAAAACATGTCTGAACGCAATCGTTCAGATCCTGGAACATACAATAGAAAAAAAGATGAGTGTCTCTGGTTGTCGGTTTCTTTTAGTTTAGGACCGCTGTGGTACAGCTGTAATCAGGCCTAAAAACTTAGCTCGACTTGACCCGACAAACACAGCTTTTGTTTTGCGCTCGATTAAAAGGGAATGGAAATGTTGGGAAATCTGCAGGTTTCAAATATAATCAAATATAGTCTATCCTCCGTTTCACCTCCTCAGCATCCATTTTCGCATCTCTCTTTTGCGATAGTTAAAACACATCAGATGGCGACAGCGACCGAGAATTGCTAATCAGATTAACATATAATTTTACAAACAACAAATTTTTATTATTTCATTTTATTTATTAATTGTAGCTAAATTTAGCTAAGTTTTATTACATTGACAAATTGAATAAAACCAACGTGCGAAACACCAATCGTCGAACAAATTTAGAAGCAGCAAAAAAACGGAAAGATAGGTACCACAGACCGGAAGTTCGTCCTCCTCCCTGCCAGGCAGGGTTCAGCTGGGCGTAACGCTGGGAGAGGTCGCTCATACTTCTTTAGGTGTTTAGTAAAATGTCTGACCGCCTTCCATCAAGCACCGGAGAAAGGAAAAAAAACCCACACGACTTTTCATCTTCTCTCAGGGGGCATCGACTGAAGTTGACGTGCCGACACACCGACTTTTATGTTAATTCCCGACTCCGCGTCCATATTTATTGTGAATTACAGCTGTATTTTCAGAACCCAGCCACTAAGGACACATGTCACAGTATTTTTGTCACGTGTTTCTGTCACAGGGCATCCAGCATCACACTTTCGGCGAATCAATTGAGCAGACAACCATCCCCTGATCTACATGTCCAATTTAAATGCATTAATTCCTATAAAACTTCCATAATCTATAATTTAATTTAATACATTCCACCCTAATTACGCTGCACCCGAGACACAATCAAAGACCTTTGACCTTTACAAGATGACCTTAGGTCCATCACTCTTAAGCTTTTCACCTGATGTGGCCAGACGTGAGAACTCTCTAAAGCTCCTCTGGGCTTACTTACACTCTCGTTGAATTCGAAACGCTTTCCCTGTGAACGATGAGGAAAGTGCCAGCGTGAATTGGTGGCGGCTGCCTCCATTTCGAAACCTCTGCCAGGATTTATGTGACAGTTTCCCAGCAGTTGGATCCTTGTTGCCTCCAGTCAAGGTATCAAGGTATGTAGGGTAGCTTAGTGGGTAACACGCTGGCCTGTGAACCAGAAGACCCAGGTTAAATCCCCACTTACTACCATTGTGTCCCTGAGCAAGACACTTAACCCTGAGTGTCTCCAGGGGGGGACTGTCCCTGTAACTACTGATTGTAAGTCGCTCTGGATAAGTGCGTCTGACAAATGCTGCAAATGTAAATGTAGATGTATCAAGATGATGTTCTCCGTCTGGCCGTGATCGTTGTGGTGGTCACCTGCTGTTTGAGAACCCAGGATGTTCCAGGATCACTGCTTTACACAGTGGAATATTTACCACGGATGCTAATTGGTTCTCCTCAAGCACTTTTTAAGTAAGGACAGTTTTTAATGAAGCTCTGTGCTACTGGGGTTATTAGTGGAACGCCCGGATGCACCTCGTTGGGTGTTGTCTGGGTAAACGTGGGCAATGCTGTAATTGAATACAAGTACAAAGTACAAATGACAATCCAATTAACATGATGAACGCAGAGCAGTTCCGGTCAGGTTTGAATCAGCTCTGTGAGAAGATGCACCTCAGTTCACATGAAAGGTCCAGTGTCTTCTGAGTGAAAGAAGGTGTGGGTGCTTACAACCCATTGTGACGATCGTGTTTTCTAATCAGCCGCGTTCAATCAGCTCGCTAAGCTGCTCCAATTCGCCTGCGATAATTATTTCCACTGGAATGAAACACATTACACAAGTCATAATTCATTTTCACAACGTGTTCACAGGGCCCACACATGAAGCAGTGGGGACCTCTGATTGGCTCTGTGGTCCGCTGCTCTCATCTCCTCCTATCCTGCAACTTTTCAATTTGCCTTCACTGTGGGTTAGCAAATTACCGACAATAATAAAGTAATCCCAGGGTGCATAAACGAATTAGAGCCTCATAAACTGTGCCATAACACACACCCAGTGCAAGTAAACAACTGGCCGTTGGTCAATAGCTCCCCATTCCGAGGGTGTGGAAAAGGGTGTGGAAAAAAAAGGTTCGGGGTTGGCTGTTGTGATCATCATGGAATGTGTGACAAAATTATCATCGGGGAAAAAAAACATGATTTTGCAAAGGTCATGACGCTGTGCATTTATTAGAAGAGCATGAATTCTGAGGCTTAGTAAGACATGATCAATAAACAAGATTGTCTTCAATGGCGGTTAGCTGTATGCGGGAGAAGAGCAACTATCTACCCACACAGTCCATTTTACTGGGGTATAATTATTTTTTTTCATGAACAAAGTTTTAAAAAGTGGAGGAGCCTTTGGGTATGATTGACATCTCTCACACACCCTACTTCCTCATTCTGCATGATTTAAACCTTGACAGACCACTTCACTACCAACATGGAGATTTTTGGTGCATTATAAGATAAAATAAGATATTGGTGTTAAAATATATCAATTTTACAACTTCACATCTACATCTGTGAGATGCAGGATGCTGTAAAAAGTCTAATAACATATTTAAAACTTCACATTCTAACTGTACATTTGTATGTTTTATAAAAGGTTTATCATAACAGAAATGAAGTCAGCGCTGCATTAGTTAACGTCCAACTTTCCATTTCCTCAACTCGCTGTTCCAGTTCAGAATAGATGGAGCCCAACCTAGAGATTCTGACAGGAACAACCTTTTTATAGTCCATCACACACACACAGAATACCTACACCATTTTTACTGACATTTCCAGTTCGTTCTGTAGTGCTGTGATTCTGCTGCTGCTGGCATCTATTCGAGCTGTGTGATTGGATAAAACACCCCACAGGAAGAAAAAAAAGAAAAAACGGAATATCTCAAATTTAGAAGCTAGTGTGGGACAAACGAACGGTGGCCATTAGCCCTGCTGCACGGTGTAATCAGCTGGCAGGTGGCTGGATAATTTCATGCGGGTTTCAGGGTGGAGAGCCGTCCTGCTGTTCCTGCTTTTAAAACAAGGGCAAGTATCCTGCATCAGCAGCGTCTGAAATATTCATTCGGTTCCTGCAGCATCTCGTCCAGGTCGGGGTTACTGTAGGTTACACACACACACACACACACTGGCGAAGGCACGTACAACACCTGCAGTAAATCCACTGAAGCAACAGATGCATCATGGGCCGTGCTGGCCTAGAGGTGATGGAGCCGAAAGGTTGTGGAGCCGTCAAGGTGCCACCGAGGTCCACACACTGGTCCCTGGGGGCCTTTCATGGCTGCCCACTGCTTGGTGACAGATGTGCTAGACTCATCTCATGGTGAATGCTCGACCTTCAGACATCTTCATACAGAAAAGAGATGTGCGGTTCAAATTCACTTATCCTTCATCTGAACGGTTTGCCTTCTTCCTTTCATCTGTTCTACGGGAGAACAGTTCGTGTTCTCCGTGTTCAGGTTTTGTGGCTTCCAGGCTGCGTCTCTCCTGTGATCTGCGGCCGAAGCCGAACCCCCTGCGTCAGTCCCAGGGTGCCGTGTAGATGGAGCTGTCTGTGGACTCGGTCCACGGCGCTGCCGGGTCCGGACTCCGGCGCTGTGATGCGGAGAGAAGAGCCTCGGGCTTCCTTCCCGCTGCGCTGCTTGTTCACCGCCCACCCCTTTAGCCGCACCGCTGTCACTTTACAGAGGAGCTGGGCTCCTGCACCAGCCTCGCCGCCACCTCCCCCTCGGCAGAGGAGCACGCAGAGGAACGTGGGTAATTCACATCAGATTTTACAAGCGTAAACGTCCTGAAAAGCAGCGTTTTATAGAAGAAGAGCCGATGCAGGAGCCCGATTCATCCCGGGCTTCCATCCAGACCAGTGCACGGGCCTGGTGAAGTGGTGATGCAGAACAGGCCACCACCACCCAGATCAGCCTCGTCCAGTACAGTGAACTGGGCTTTTAGATCAGTGGCCACAGAGGTCTGTTGCACCTTCTTTCCACCCAACATCAGGAACGTTTTAAGTCCAACCCAGCATGCCCCCAACAGAACACGTTGCACATTGGGACCAGTATCTTATGACCACCTTCATCTTTATTATTTCTATTCTTAATTTTCATATATTGTGTTCAAACAAATGTTCTTCCATAAATGTTCCAATGTTCCAAGACAGGTTCCGGTGTTGAGATTTGGATCATATCAGCCTCATTTAACATTCATTTGGATTGATTCATCAGATTTGCTTCTTTATAACCTTAAATTTGTTCATCGTTGTTCTTGGTGTCATGGATCATTTATCAATATTTTTATTGTTCCTGGTAATTGGTGTTATGTTCTAGATGTTCTACCAGGAGTTTCTGGTTGCTGAGGAACCCTACGCAGCAGGCTTCGTTTAATGAGAAGTTGCGGTGGACACAGCCACGAGATGGATGAAGACTGAGACAGGCAACAGAGCCACAACAGCACGTCATTCTCATCCGAATCAGGCCTGGAGGACATCTGCTGCTGCAGGAGCCGGAGCTGCTCCTCAATAAATCAGCAGCGGGAACGCACTCGGGGCGCAATTACATTCTTCATTTAGTCTGAACGGTGCCGCTTTCCTGTGTTCCAGCCCGGTTAGAAATGACTTATGGAGGAGGGTGAGCGCTCATTAATTTATCAGTGCCCGAGCAGAATGGCGCTTCTCAGGAGCATCTTAATTGTGAGGTGTCCCTCCTTTCTTCTGCTCATTTAGACTATATAGCCACATTATACCGTCAGCATGGGTCAGAACCACAGTTGTCCTTATCTACCCAAACACAGTGTGCAGTTTTGCAGACATTTGAGCGTGTGCGTGCGTGTGCGTGCGTGTGTGTGCGTGTGTGTGTTTTGTCAAGCGCCACTTCAAAAGACTTAATAAAGCTGAACAGTGCCACCTAGTGGGAGAATAGGCAGGAAACGACCTGCTTTCTCCATTTAGTACCCCAGCATTGCGACTGCAAATGAAATAAATGACTTCATTTAACGTTTTAGGGATCATTTCTGAAAGTGGCACCTGCATGAAGAGGTCCAATAATCTGCAGAAATCTTCAATGCAAAGTTCAGTATTGCTGAAATCCATAAATTCTCAACTACCTGTTGGTCCACATTTTCTAAAACATGATTGATCAGATGAGCACATGCTCTAGGACCAAGTTTTCCAGTTGGCACAAATCTTCTGGTGGTGGACAGGGGGCAGCATAGTCATTCTAGGTGGTAGGGGGGTAGTAACACACACGCCCATAAACCAGAAAACCACAAGGTCAGAGGTTCAAACCCCACTTACTACCATTGTGTCACTCTGGATAATGTAAATCTGTGGCAGGTTTCAGGAGTTCTGAAACTGTGTGACCAGACCAGATGGAGCAACCTTCACTCACCGCACACCAGCAACACCCCATAAGATCTGTTGGAAATGTTCTGGGTTGACTAATGAATTATTTACCTCACTACTGTTTTTCTTGATGTTATATTTTATTCATTTGCTTCGCACATCCGGTCATTTGTCGAAAATGTATTCCTTTTGCATTTTGTAGGTCAGTGGCCTGTTATTGAGTGGCTGTTTGTGGAGTGAAATCTGAGAAGTGTTTGACCTTCACAAGGTGTGCAAAATTGACTTTCCATTTTCTTATTTCCACACTCTGCTCCAACCAAAAAAAAAAAAAAAAAGCTTCGTTCATCAGACAGGCGTCCTCAGGAGGAGACGGTGCTGCTGTCTCTCACACCGACAGGACTGACCTGAAGTGGACCGGCAGACAGGCCAAGTGCCCCTTATCAGGCTGGGGAAGAGCCGCCCAGCCCCTGGTACCAGATATCGTGCATGCAGACGCTGCGGGGGAGAAGGAGCCATAATTATTAACGAAGCTCATGGGCAGCTCACAGATTCATCAGGCTGGATGAAGGTTGGTGAGGAGAAACGGTGAGTCACGGATGTTAAAAGCTCATTTCATCATAGTTCATGATCAGCATAATGCACCAACCTACAAATCAAAGGCCACTTAATACCATACGCTGACATGAAATCACGGTACGTTTCATCAGAAACGTACACATAAGACATGGCTTTAACCCTGGAATTTACCAGACCCCCTTATCGAGAGTGTCTTACAATCAGTACATACAGGGACAGTCCCCCCATGGAGACACTCAGGGTTAAGTGTCTTGCTCAGGGACACGATGGTAGTAAGTGGGGTTCGAACTTGGGTGTCTCGCACGATGACATGAGACAGGGATTTAATACATGGTAGACAGGACAAGGGGAACATCACCAAACAATGACCCGACAGCAAACAGACACGAAAAGGGCAGCTTTATACAATCATACACAGTTGAACACGATCAGGAAACATAATAACATGAAACTCCGGTCCGAACTCCGGATCATGACACTGGGACTTTGTGGT
Source organism: Denticeps clupeoides (assembly GCF_900700375.1). Classification (NCBI taxonomy): domain Eukaryota; kingdom Metazoa; phylum Chordata; class Actinopteri; order Clupeiformes; family Denticipitidae; genus Denticeps; species Denticeps clupeoides. The sequence goes on from NC_041718.1 coordinate 19,323,905, forward strand.
CTTCTGATTCATAGGCAAGTGAGTTACCGACTAGGCTACTACCAACTCATGGGAAGAAGACAAACTGTTTAAGGCAGTGTGAGGCCTTGGGCAATGTTCTTACCTCCTTAAGTAATGCAAAAAATATATATAATTTTTACAGAAACAATTTGAGTTCAGAAGAATCACGTTGCCTTCGGGCTGGTCCTCCATCTGCAGACGCGTACGCATCACAGCAGCGCATCTGTGTTTTTAATTTCAGTTTGATATAAACCAGACAAATGCGACTAATTGAGGCAGAAATAACATCGATCATGTGGAAGCATGGAGCCGAACTTCCTGTTTGAAGGGGATCAGCTGACAGCTCCCGTGTAAACCTACTCATCTGTGTAATTAGAGAGCAAACGTGGGCGACACTCCCACCAGCTACAGCATATGAGTTTGTAAAGAGGATAATCAAATCTCATCATCATCATAACACCGCGTCCATGCGGAGCGGCGTGCTGCGATTAGGTCAAGGTCTCCCATGTGCGTCTGTTGTCATGGTAACAGTCCTCAGCGAATTTCAGACTGACAACGACGAGCTCTGCGAGCAGAAGACTGAAATCGTATCTAGATCCTCATGTCGTGGACCGTTCTCCACAACCCTCTGACATGCCTCACCCCAGGTTTACCCGATCTCACCAGCATGGTCCGAGCCCCACATAAATGGTGAATGAAAGCCGTTTTGTTGATCCAGAAAACACCAAAGTATCATATAAACAAATTAAAACATCTGACTCCCAGCATGCAATGTTCTTTCACCTGCAAAAATACCATAACAGCAAAATTCACCTAAAAACCACTGCAGACTGCTCATTTAGTAAGTGGGGTTTGAACCTGGGACTTCTGGTTCATGGGTGTGGGTGTGTCACCCTCTCAGCCACTACTGTCTACGTCCGCTTATTAAGTGAGAGAAACAGAATCACCTTGGCTCTACAGTGAAGGAGAGCAGATGGATTGGTGACTCGTTTTCGATTTAATCTCAGTTTGTGTCCCTGTGTCCCTCACGACACTGATTATTCACTCCAATCATGCAGAAGATCCAAAGTCCCAGAGCAGACACTATGAAAGGGTGGATGCTCACATTTGCCTGATGGGACCTGGTAGGATGTTTTGGACAAAAAGCCTGTGTGTGTGTCAGAAAAAAAAAACCCTATGCCTTCCGAATGAATGTATTAAAATTTGTCCCACAGCCACGCCCAGGTGGAAAGTGAAGCCGGTTGGGCAGCCGGTTGGGATGGTCCTATGTCCTAAGGCCAAGGTCTCTCAGGGCTCAAAGGTTTCCCAACCATCAGGCTCAAATCCACAAAGATAGGTGCTGTGATTGGGATCTTCTGTAGTTTTGTGGTACTTGGTGGGTTCCAATGTCCTCTCTTCTGGCAGTGAATCTCCACACGTGTAGGTCCGATGCAGAAATCCAACTAGAAACGTGTTTGACACCAAGCACACGAAGAAGTGATCTCAAGACTGGGGCTCCGTCCACACAAGAACGTTTCTCTCCCAAAAACAGGAACAGTTCTATGCGATCTGGTCTTGCGTCCACACAGAGACAACAACTCAGGGGACCCAGAACAGAGAATTTTGTTTGCCCGAACGGGTCGGCGCTGCACGTGCTCAGGCCCGCTGGGAACGCCTGCGTGACTGGAGAACAGAGAAAAACGGCGTAAAAAAGCGCCGAGCCGCCGGTTCGGCCCGTTACGAGAACAGTCGGGTGGAAATGGAACCGCCTGGAGAGGCAGCTGCTCTCTCGCCCGGCGCCAGAGAAAGGCCCGGATTAATCTCGCGCCTTTTCCACTCAGCAGATTCTGCGGCTGTACGTTCGACCCGCGCGGTGCCAATCAAACGTCGTCCATTAAGACGCCGCCGAGGCCGCTGGTGATGAACCGGTACCGAGCGCGAGAGGCAAGAAAGGCGGTCCCGGGTCGTGCGAGCCCGGGCGCGTTGTCGTGACCGTACATTCGTTCAGGAGATGAATGTCTCTACTCGACACCTCTGGTCTTCCCCCGGCCCTTACGTGGGAGAGAACCCACTTCAGACTCGGAGAGCAGCGCCCAAGGGGCTGCTGGGTATTTTTATTACTCATCGCGCTCTCCGCGGTCGGCCCTCTTCGCCGGTAGCGACCCGCCACGTCACCTTCATCCATTCAGCCGCCTGCTTCGTGCTCTTTGCATGGCGGGGGAGATGCAGCGCTCTTGTAAAACATGTTTAAACACCACATGTGTTTTCTACTTAGCTTTTCATATTATTTCATTGTTGAACTGAACAAAAAAAAATATTTGTACGTCTTATTTATGGCTTAACAAGTACTGCTAGAAAATGCGAGATTTGATGCGAAGGTCCTTTCACCCATAAACGCAATCTCTTCTAAAACATTATTTGAAGCCTCGGTTCCCAAACGCATTTTTCCGCAGTTATTGGAAGCGTGTTCGTGAAAATTGCTTGTTGGTTATCAAGGCTACAGAGTGGCATTGTCCTTGTGTTTTGCCGCCGTCAATATTCCATGAATAAAAATGCATGAAGATTCTTAATATCACTCATGTTCAGTGCAATAAAGAAGTAAAGAATTTACCATAAACATTTTACAGGCGCTTGTTAAGCGACGGGAATGTTCTATGGACAGAGGCTGAACAAAATGTGTGACGTTGCTGCTGTCACCTTCCAGGAATCTGTGGGAAGAACCCTTCCCCTGTACTCTGCAGTGTGTTATAATGAAAGTCCCTGTCATGGGACATGTCATGATCGTTTGAGTGAAAATACCTGCTCCAGAAATTCCCGTGGAAATGGAAATAACTTGTCCTGTTTTTATTGGCCCTCCTCTATTTTCCGGGGCTCTGCTCCGCCCCAGGCCAGGGAATGTTGATCCCATCCTGACAAGTGTCCCCAGCACTCTTTCACCTTTACCAATCTAATTACTCCCATATTAGCACGGGACTGAGTGGCATTAATTGGACACGTCCCTGGTGGACATGCCTCTGAAAGGTCAAGTCAACAGGAGAGGGCCGTGTTTTCAGGATTCCTGCTACTGCGCCAAGGGATTTACAGGCAACAGGTGGTGCGTTTATGGGCTCCCCCAGACCCGGGGACTTCAGTAGCGGACGGCGAGGTGTGACTGCAGAATGGTGTAGGTCATTAGGACCCCGAGGGTGTCCAGACGCCCGGCGAGCTCCTCTCCTTCTGCATCCTGGAGGGAGGAATGTATCATCTTCACCTCGGCTGGAAATAGAGACATCTCAGCTATCCACGTCCACATGATGCTCGGCCCCCCTCGCCCAGCGGGGCGCTCCTCGGGTGATATTTCCATCTGGAGACGGAGGCCGGAGAGCCCCAGAAGGTCGGCTGCCTCACCAGCGAGCCACGCCGCAGAGCTTCATTTCACGCCGGAGCTAAATAAGTCCCGGCAAGGCCGGCCCCTGTCAGGCGAGCCGCGACGGCCGGCTTCACAACTTTGGTGCGAATGCGCTGCCGTGCGTCTGTGTCTGAAAATAGCGCCCGGTCGCTGCGAGCGCCGATTAGCAGAGTGACAAAACGGTCCCCAATGCGCCGGGCCCGAGTCAGACCTGTCACTGTCCAGATCAAAGGGCTGATTTCCATCAGAGAGATTTTCTTAAAGGTGGCATGTTGTGCTAACCTGACCTACCCAGAGGACCGAATAAATCATTACAAATAAAGACAAACCCGGCAACAAATATTCTAATATATTTCATGTCTTCATTGCTGCATTGTATTTATAATAGTGAGAAAACCAAAGTAACGTGCATTTCATCTGTTGCCAGAGTCTGCAGGGTGTCTTTATTAAAAAACAGATCATCTCCCATTCATTCACCATCTCAGATTCTGTCTTACACAGTTTTAATTATGCATTATCGCAAACTTTAGACTTTATGTTCTAAAGGAGGACGCATTCGCACAATCACAGGACAGGGGTTTAATATAAAATACACGAGACAGGGGAACATCTACACACACAATAACCCGACGGCGAACAGACACGAACAGGATAGTTTTATACAATTATATAAATATACACCAGGTGAACACGATCAGGGAACATTACACGAGACGAAACCGATCAATTGATACAATTGATACAATACAATATAGTTCATCGTGTACGTGTATTGTAAACTATTTTGTAATTCATCGACTGACCGACCAGAATACAATCCAGTCTGGTAACGGGTGTTATGAAATATTCTGCCTCTGATGCACAATTTCAACTTTGTTTTGTGTTTTCTAACACTTGACACGACTGATATTGGATGATTTGGAGTTCATACCTTGGACATGGTGTGAGGCGCTCAAACTGTCTTCTGTTATTCTACTCCAGCAGAGCCTGAAAAGGCCCCTGGCAGGCGGAGGCTCACATGGCTTGATGGCGCAATGCGAAGCATCCCAAAGGTTCTCTGCGGTGTCGCGAGCGAGAAGAGGCCTGGGAAGAACCTGGAGACTGGCGTTCCTCAGAGCAGCCCTTTAATCTTAAAACCGACTGGTTCCCGCTCACTCTTTCAAAATGCTTTAAACTGGTTGGTTGCCAGAATGACCAGAATGAGTCTGGAGAGATGTTATGAAGCAGGGGCAGAAGTTGCAGGGGTGAGCCATTAATCCGACAGTTAATCCAACAATTTTACCAAATATCACCCGATTGGGGTATTTTAGGTAGGTGAAATTACATGGTTGTCGTAATAAGATTGTCAGGGTGGTACTCGTGAAATAAAACGAGGGAAAATGTTCACGTTTTACTATCACCGAAAAGTCCGAACGGTGGCGAGCCGGAGCCATGTGTGGCACCATGGTGCGAATGCATGCAGATTACCTAAAGATGATCTCTCCACCTTCCAGCAGGCCCTCTGCAGTCGGTCAATTTACGGCCCCTCTGACCGAAATAACCGCTGATTTACGCACGTGTGCGGAGCTGCGCTCGAAGAAGCTCTTCTCCGTGACACCTCCGTAAATCACCGGCGAGGTGGCCGTAAAGCTGGAGGACCCGCATGACGTCCTGCTGTGCAAAAGGCCTGACCGAGAGTTCGATGTATATTTAGTGGCCCGGCTTTCCACAAGGACACGGCCAAACCTGATTAGCTGAAGCTTCGCCAAGTTGGGCTGATGGGGGTTTCGTGTTCGGCCACGCAAGCAGGTGCGCATTCCTAATGTACCCATGCCATGGCCGCTGCTTGGTATCTCTCAGCCTGGCACGCATTAAATCTTCATTTTTAACCATCCATTCTAATTAATATCCGTTTCAACGCCGGCAGGTGGAGACACATGGCCCTCTGATGCACATACCAACCTACAAGATACGCATGTGTGTGAATAGAGACCCTGATGAGGGGAGAATAATGACAATAGACCCCCTTTGTTTCAATGTGGCGTTTAAGCATGGAGCTTCTTCTGCAGTGTCAGGTCAAAGGTGTCCTTAGGATTCAAAGAGATAAATCTATAAAACGACAAATGAACAGGATTGTTTGTGATGTCGGGGCTTGTGATAAAAAGATTATTGAAGATTGTGTTCTGGGAGACCCCAAATTTGTTCTTGTTTGACACATGTGACCTCACACCCGTGAAACATGTAGTGAAAATATTGCCCACCTCGGGATTTCTGCTGCACAAGATGTGGTTCAACTGGGGACGTTCACAAATGTAAGATTTGTAAGATTTGAGAGAAGAACACGAGAAAGGATGCCATTCTGCCCAACAAGCTTGCTAATAATGAATGATTGAGAAGAAAATCATGTGTATTTCAGGTTAAAAGGAACCCAGAATGTAGTTTAATTGAACAGCATCTAGACCTCTTCTATGTCTAGATTTTACCATCTCTTGGTCTTGCTCAGTTCAGTTAACCTCGGCTCTAAAGACCTCTACATTTACATTTACAGCATTTATCAGACGCCCTTATCCAGAGCGACTTACAATCAGTAGTTACAGGGACAGTCCCCCTGGAGCAAGTTAGGGTTAAGTGTCTTGCTCAGGGACACAATGGTAGTAAGTGGGATTTGAACCCGGGTCTTCTGGTTCATAGGCGAGTGTGTTACCCACTAGGCTACTACCACCCCACCTCTAAAGTCGTCGTAGCTCTTGATTGGTCTCCTTCTACAGCACTAAAGTCCTTTTCCAGGTAAGGTAATTAAACCTGGACACAGTATTCAAACTGTGGGAATAATAAACTCTTAATATTGTATGCCAGGATTGCCACACGTTTTCTCAGTAGACAGACTGAGCATCCACTGCTGAGACCCGATCACAGTCAGACGTGACCTGGGCCACATGGTGAGTGGAGGTACGTCCCCGTTCCCTCGTAAGCGCAACAACGACGTGCTCAAGTGGTCACTTGAGACGCATGCAGAGACACATTCTAATGCCTGGTGTGACCTGAAGTACTTAGAGCTGCCCACACAAGACACCCAACGGGGTGCTTGGGAGACCTTTAGCCTTGGGGTGAGTGAGTGCTGGGAACCGTCACTCCTCACTTGTTATCGGGGCCTGCAGTTGATTTTAATACAACAATACACACAACATCAAGTATAAATAATTATACCCAAGATGGGTGACATTTGATCACAATAATAATCTGAAAATATGACAATATTGTATCCATCTGAGACAACCTGCTGTGACCTTGGCATTGACCTCTCGGATCAGACAGTTCAGAGGATATAGATGAGCTTTTCTTTATTCAAAGAATCTTTTCAAGACCTTTATAGGTTATAGGTCATGATTCTTATTTTAGGGACTAATAACTAAAACAGATTTACTGATAGTCTGACTGAAGAGATTTAGCAGCGTGTACACACACAGTACAGTACAGTACAGTAACACATTGGCTCCTGATGGAGCAGCCAGGAGCATCTTGTAACTGGCCTGAATCTGTCAGACTCCAAAAATAGCAGAAAAAAAAAGCCACTGGACACAGCGGCCCGCTCCACACAAATCACAATTCTATTGTTTTTCTGAAGAGTTGTGCGGGTCGTGTGACCCGGAGTTTGACTCTGACTGTCAGACATAAACTCATTTCAGCAGATTACCAATTTAAATTAAGTGAATTTTGAATGATTGGCTCCCCCTAACGTTCATATTTTCTACACCCATGTCTGACTGTTGAATGGATTTAATGTGGTTGAACTGCAGTAATTAATATCGCCCTGAGTGGCAGCTCCCCATACAGACACAGTAAATATACCGCGTGCTAACAGCTTTAACAGGGTCTCGTCGTCTGTTGTTCTCTGAAAAGCCCAGCGCAGCTGCATCCGCATCCTGGATTTTCCGTAATCCTCACCGCTCCAACAGTTCCAACAGTTCCACAAGCCCACCATTTTGTTTGTGTGAGGTTTAGGGGGTCAACATTTTTCTTGTGCCTGTATCTCATTAAAAATCAACATTAGTACTAAATTATTACTCTGACTATTTACAGCAAACAAAATACTTTCAACTTAGTTGAAATCTTTGTTTTTCCTTAATAGCTGTATATATATATGTACATATATATTTTTTCAATTCAAGCACTCGTGTAGAATACTTATCTGCATTTTTCATAGTATGTCATGTTATTCATTTGTTGTATGCCGATTACAACTGTTACATAATTTTTTATGCAATTCCAACTGTTTTTGGAAGTATACGTATGTTGATGGCCTCTTAGTCAAAGCCAAACATAAAATGTGGCTTTTGGGGTTTTGCTGAATAATGAGGTGACAGCATTTTGCTATCTACTCTTGATCCAAAACATTTAAGGATGTGGCTTCAGTAGGGAAAAAAGGGAGGTAAAAAGTCCTCCCTTGATCACTGGATTACAAACCGGCCTTGTCCGGAGCTTCCGGAGAGCCGTCTCTTTGCAGATGATGTGTCCAATCGGCGAGAGCATGAATTATTCAAAAACTAAACCATGTCTGATGAATTATAACTTCATTAGGGGAAATGGCCTTCGTTCCGCCAGCTCTTTGTCATGAAATGTTAAATCTGAAATGTTTTCGGCGTGTATGGGGCACCTGAGTGCCGGTCTTGAGGGATCCAACTGTGCCGTGACGTTTAGCGGTTCAGGAATTTAACCCTCTATGACCGCCGGCGCACACATCATCTGCTGCAGACGCCTTTCAAATAGCAGGAAGACGTCAGCCTGAACTGGAACATGTTGTACAACGGTGGCAAAGTTCAGAGCCGCATGCCATCTCCTACGAGGCCGCGCCCGGGACAATGAGTAGGGTTTCATTGGACCATTCCCTGGATTTCTGCTGGATAATCCTGAAACACGTGGATCAGGTGTCATGTGAAGGTCCAGAGTCACCAACAGGTCCTGAGCACAGCAGCTACTGGTGACAGTTCGTCCGGGCATCCTGGGCGTGAGGAGACAAGATCAGTTTACAGCATCCATCTCCATGTTCTCCGTCTCTAATTATTATCCCAGAACTTCCTTACTCCATCATTTCACATTGTTCCACACATCGGTTGCGACTTTGGCAGCTTTTAGAGGACGTGCAGCCATGCTGCCAGAGTGAAAATATGAAAAGAGATGAATTCTTGGAGATGTGAGCTCAGTGTCAATAACTGCCAGCTACTGAGCTGACAGGTAGCACGGCGAGAACGTCAGGTGTCTGGATTCTGCCGGAGACACTTTTTAATATCTGTATGGTATCTGTGTGTACAGATAGACCGGATCTGGTGTCCTGATTGGCTGAGAGGAATCCTGGGAGTGACAATGCCCTCCTTATCTACTGATTGACGTTGCTGTGGAAGCAGCTGGATCAGGACAGGCTCCGCCCCTTCGCCGTCCCTCTCTGCCACTGGACAAGACTTTCGGCTCTTCCTGTCAGGTTTAGTGTCAGAGGTCACGGTGTAATATGGGCTGTTGACCCCCAGGCTTGAGGACTGCCCCACCGCGTGAGCACACCTTCCTGTCGGAGCCGGTGGCTCGACAGCACAGCCGACGGAGCTTCTCTTGGCACGACCAAAGTCCTGACAGCTGGCCGAGCGTTCGGCTGCGAGCGCACGCCGCCCAAAGGATTTATTACCCCCCGAAACGAGTTAGGGGCACCACTCAACTATCAGGGTGGCCAGCGGACGGCCACGCAGCCCCGCGAGAGAGAAGTGAGGACGACCGACAGGTAGGTGCCGTCCCTCGCTGTGGACGGTGGCTCTCATCGCACAGCAGGGGGTCTGCAGGGGCCACTTCAGGGCAGACGATTTCTCTCCGGTTTTTACAATGTGCCGCGGAGACCAGTTAAAAGCCGTGTAATGTTTGTACTGGTTATTATGGGGGCTCAGTGGTACATGCTGTAAAGGGATTGTGTTACAGCGGCGCCCTGCCACTCTGGCGGGTCAGGGTTAAAATCATCTGCGCCGAAGTTGGCCGTCTGCGTCTCACTTTCAGCCCTCGGCTGCATCTTTCTTGCTGCATCAGGATTCTCTGGGTAAATCTGAACCATAGAAACACACAAGATAAAAAAAAATTAGACAATTTACAACAAATACACAATGTATGTTATTATATGAAAAAATTATGATGTTTGCACAAGCATGGTGTACCAGTGCCGGAAACGGGGTTGCAGAAGTGAAATTTTAAAATTATATCTAGCATGTACTGATATAAATAATGGAATGGCTACGGTCAACCTAAAGCCTGGAACTGGTGGACTCGGGGTATCAGAACACCTAATGTAATTTTATTTATGGAATTTATCAGATGCCCTTATCTACCGCGACTTGAACTCAGCAGTGACAGGGACAGTCCCCCCCTGGAGACACTCAGGGTTGAGTGTCTTGCTCAGGGACATGATGGTAGTAAGTGGGGTTTGAACCTGGGACTTTGTGGTTTTTCTGGTTAATAGGCCCCCATACATAACCAGTGCCTGATCCAGGGGGCTTGCAGAAATTGGACTTTAAAAATCTTTCCGTTTTACAATATCTCATTAATAATATTACATTTTGATGTACAAAAATCTTGACATCTAGCAGCAAATGTAATATTCATTATGAATATGAATGTAACACGTTCACCCAAGGAGTGAATCGATATTGTGGTCTGATGATGGACGATGGTGGGAGTGGGGATGGGGGTTGGTCAGCTTCATAATCATTTAGCTAACCTGTAAACCCTGCACTTGTTTATGGCCAGATGGTCCTTGTCGCCGAGCGCAGCTCATGTGACAGGAGTCTCAGTCGGTCGGTGTGTGTGTGTGTGTGTGTGTTGTGTGTATGTGTGTGTGTGTGTGTGTGTGTGCGGGGAGGGTGGGGGCTGGATACTTGAGAACGGAACACAGGAGGGAGGCTTCTCTGGGGATTCATCTCCAGCATTTCCTGGCTTTACGCAGGACTGGTACAGGTGGCGTGGAACACACTGGCACTTATACTGGCACGGGCAGAGCTGCTGCTGCTGCGCCAAGAAACCTGGACCCCAGGGGCGCTGTCCACATTTCCACAGACTTTGTTACACTTAAACCTTGAAACCTGGACAACTCTGGGACTGCATTGTGTCGGTAACCGTCCAGAGAGACATCAACTGGGCCAGGAAGGTGATCCTGATATGAGAAGAGTCGTCGCTGTTGACGATGGGCGTGGCCACTGTTCATGGCCCCGACTGTTACTCACGCACCATTTGAAACTCGCACGGCACTTCTGTCGGCAGCTCATCTGATGAGTGATTACATGACGATTTCTCACGGCCACAACAACAACCTACGTTTGACGCAGGCGTGGTGCGTGAAGACAGAAGCCGACCCGTCTATCTCCACTGTCAGCCCGTTCCTTCCAGATTCTGAAGGGCTGCACGGCTCAGTGTCAGAGGTCACGAGGTGCGAGGCACGCAGGGCCAAATTTAGCATGTGCTAATTACCTATAAATAAAGCAGGGGCTGCCTGGAATGGCTGCCGTCAACCTGAAGTCCACCTGCAGACTGGTGGGGTCAGAACTTTCCTAACGTCATTTAATACATGACATTTATCACACGCCCTTCTCCAGAGAGACTCACACTCAGTAGTGACAGGGACAGTCCCCCCTGGAGACACTCAGGGTTAAATGTCTTGCTCAGGGACACAAGTGGGGTTCGAACCTGTGACTTTGTGGCGAGTGTGTCACCCACCAGGCTCCTACCACCCCAATACATACATGTCACCTGACATGTTATTACATGTTATACATGTTATTTAAAAACTGTACTTTAAAACAACTATGTTCTGATACATCACATAATTTAATTTAATTTTAACAACAATTTATTATCTTACAAGGAGTCCAATTATTTGCCGAATGGAACCACAGAAATCACCCTGCAGTACACCCTGCAGTACAGAAATTTGTTTGTTTGTATAATAAATGTAATTATAATAACGCACACCCATTAATAAAGCTGCTGCATAAAGAGAGATAAAGCCCTAATTCATTCATCTCAAAAAATGAATAAAAGCAGAGCAAGAACATCAACCCATTAGCAATTCTGACCCCTTAACTTCTGAACTCAGCACTTACCCCATTTCCCCTCCCTGTTCATCTGAGCTCCAGGCTGCAAGGTGAAAGGTAAAATTAAGTTTTTATGGCATACCACCTCTAGCTCCTCCCCTTTTTTTCAGACGTAGCCAATGACCGATTTCAAAAGCGACTCGAAATGCCGTTAAGGTCAGGTTTTACTGCAAATGAAATGGCTTTATTTTACGAGCCCGGTGACCTCGGTCAGACCCTTCCTCTCGGGCCCATGTGATCTTATTAATTCCTTTATTTTACTGTCAGGTTTAAATAACACAGCACACAACGTGTCACCATGATGCTGCGCCATTTAAAAGTTAAAACTGCAGATCAGGAGCCAGTGGCTGATTTACGGTCGAGCACATGTCCCTCTCATAAATTATTTCATGTCTGTCTCTTTGGTGGGTGGGGGGGTTGAAAGCAGAAGTTACTAACACTCCAACACTCCAACACTCTCCGAGCATGTTCTTCAATGACAAGTCTAAGCCTTATCAGGGCTCTTAGTTTGTATACTTGATATTCTATAGAAATCGAACGAGAATTGCTGGTGTCTTCCCATTGTAAGTCGCTTTGGATAAAAGCGTCTGCCAAATAAAGTAAAGTAAAGTAAAGTACTAAAGTTACCTAAATATAATATTATCACACACTATTATAATTAATATGAACACTGAAATGAGCAAATGGTACGCCACATTAAAAGTCCATTTCATTTGTCTTCTACATTGTCTTCTATATAGTATTTTCAAGACTGCTGTCCATTTAACCTTCCACTTTCCCTTGGTCCCAGGTTCCATCTGATTCTCTAAAGCCTCAAACCCGACCAAGATCATGAAGTCGAAAGTGGCTGAGCCTGCCGAGAAGGGTAAGAAAATGAAGTCCCTGTGCAATTTCCTCTCTACAGGGGCTCAAAATGCATTGCATTCTGGGAAAAAAATCCATAGGAGACAAACTGGATGCATTTTAAAGTAATTTGTTAAATTAACTAATTTGAGACAACATTCAGACTTAATAGCTTAAACGATTATAAGATGAGATCATGTAAGATCACATGGAAGAACACGTGAACACAAGTCACATTTAAATAGCTCATTAATTTCACATAGACTAGATTAGTTGAGAATATTGTTTCTGTGAGTTTACAGGAGTCATATTTGCAGGAGGATAGGGCCCTACTTTTCTCTGTCTTTCTTTTCATGGTGGTCGCTGTGGTTTAAGGATAACAAATTCGCAAATCTGCCAACAACCCAAGGAAACGTCTTTCGTCCTCCACTCTAATGCTAATGGCCGGATCTGACCCGAGCCTGACTAAAATGATACCGATTAGTATTATCTGATATAAGAAGATGATGAGGATGATAGCTGCGAGGAACCCTGAGGAACAACCTCCTGAAAGTGAAAGTTATTATGATTCACAGCAAGCACAGCAGACGGTGACACAATAAAATGTGTCCTGACCTTTTAACCCATCACCTTAGTGTGCAGCTGTGCGCCTGGGGAGCAGGAGTGTGCTCAGTGGCACCTCAGTGGCACCTTGGCGGTCAGGGACTCGAACCAGGCCACCACTGCCCCAGCTGTAAATTGCACATTTCCCACTTGTGTGACTAATAAAGGATCGTGTTATCTTATCTTCTCTTATCCTAAAGCTCGTCCAGCTCCCTCAGTGTAACCAGTATAACACCCCCCCGAAATTTCATCCACACCACTAAAGTCCTTCACCTGTCTATTCACATGTCTAACCCATTTTCACTGTGTGTCAATCCCGCTTGGACCCCACCCACTGTCCCTTCTCACCATCTTCTGTGCTGTTTCCCGCCACACCCGCCTTTGCCCATGTGTTGTTGACTAAACAACCAGGTGCTGAAGGATCCCCGCAAAAGAAAGGTACGCCCCGGACTCGGGCATTTGCATGGAGAGTGCTTATGCAAACGTTTCCTGCTTCCCCGGACTGCTTCTGTGCAAAATTAATAATTCACATTCATGATGTTATGTTATGGCAGACCGCTTTTTTTTTTGCTTATTACGTAAAGATTTTGTTTCTGGTTGATCCGATTTATATACCAACAACGAATAAATCAGCACCCTTGATTTCAACCTATGTAAGTGTGAGTACCGTCTATGTCAAGTTGATACCAGGTTTAAAAGTTCAACAGGCTGCATGTTCTCACAGCTTTTGTGAGCGCAGTTTGAATGAACATATTCATGGGAATCAAAATAAGAGTCTTTGGGATCTAAAATGTCTGAGGTTCCATTTTTTTTTAAATCTGCACAAAAGCAACATATTCATATTCTAAGTGTATAATCTGAAAAATGTAAATCTGCATCTGGTGGGGAACTTTAATGCAGTTAGCTGAGAGTTTACAGACGGTCTACCGGCTTACAGGGGATTAATGTCACTGTTGGACTCCTTAAGTGGATTATCCAAAAAGGACTTGAATCCTCAGAATAGCTCCCTTCAAACTTGCTTTTGAGGATTTTATGTTTGTTCACCATATTTAAGTCACTGGTATATCTGTGTGGAGAGCCTAGAAGGAATTTTCCTTCGTTGCTCATCCATACGGAGATACTCTGTGCACAATCCCAAAAAAAAAAGAACAAATGTCTCCATTGTTCAAAGAACACCAGCTAAACATGAAGCATTGGCAAGGCTCGCCACTATGAAATACGTACATACACGTTCATACAGATACAGAATTATTGGTCAGAAACGTTGCACGCCCCATCCTGAAGTGAAATGGTGAACGGCTCCTCACGGACAGAAATCAACCCTGACTTCCTGCGTCTGAGTTTTAACTGCTAGTACTTGCCGGGTTTTTGCCAGGCATCAAGAGGAGGTCTAAAGTCCCGGGAGTGATGATAACGCAGTACATCGAAGAGCTTCCAGAGGGCAAGACGACTCCTGACTTCACACGCAAGCCCATCGCGTTAACCATCCAGGAGGGTAAGGGCTGCACAGCAGGCATTGAATGCGGTATTTTACGTTCATAATTATAGAATTTACAATGTAGAATACTAATTTATTCACTTTTGATCTGGTTTATTTTTGATCATTCAGATCATGTTATAACTGTTTGGGGCTGTTTTTAAATGTCTCTGCTTCTGTTGTCATTTTTGTTATAAGCCCCTTTTTCTATTTCTTTGGCATACAGCTGAAACAGACATTCGTCATACGGTGATGGTTTACGTAACTAGGGTGTGGTCAGGTTATGAATTATATAACCTAATGCGATTATCACCAGTGCATTTTTATCACAGCTTTTTTTCTGCATTCCCAAGCGACACCGGAGAGTCGCTATCACATTTCTGCTCGCTGCCTAAATATGAAGCATAATTCATTATTACAAGCGCCTTACAGAAGCAGCGCCTGTCACAGCCGGGCCTTGCTTAGAAACGTCATCTCCTGGAAATGAAACAAGGCTTTAAAAATTCTGCACGTCAAACAGGCAAACTGGCCATCTTCAAAGCCATCGTGACGGGAGACCCGACGCCGAAAGTGACCTGGAACCGAGCCAACGGGGAGATAAACGACCCAGAGAAGTTTCAGAGCAAATATGACTCGGTGACAAACGAACACACTCTGGAGGTGCAGAGAGATACGTGACGAAAGCCAACAGCCACTTTATTTTCAGAGGCAAAAATCGTCGAGAAAACGCACTCTGTTGAACTCGTGTATTTGCAGATGCCGAAAGTGACCGGCGACGAGGCAGATACCTACAAATGCTACGCCACCAACGAGTACGGCAAGGCCGTCTGCACTGTCATCCTCAATGTTATTGAAGGTATTTGCCACCAAAAGCAACTCCGTTCAAATCAAATGCACATTTTCATATTTCTGTGTTTTGTAGTTGGATTCAAGAAGAAGAAGGCGATGGAAGCTTCTCAGGCCGGTACGTTGAAGAGCTGCCCCCTAAAAGAGTTTTTTTATATACGGTCATTTTAACTCGTCCATGTTGATTTCCAGCTCCAGGAACAGATCCTACAGAGTTGAGGAAGATGCTACGCAAAGGGTAACGTGTCAAGTTAACGGACATTCCATGAGCGGGTTCAATCATTTTGACCCCAGAGGACCAATTTGAGCTGATCGCTTTGTTTCAGACGGAAGAAAGAGGAGAAGAAGGAAGGGGACATTGATGAGAACGTCTGGGACATTTTGCTGAGTGCAGACAAGAAGGACTACGAGAGCATCTGCACTGAGTACGGAATCACGGACTTCCGTGGAATGCTGAAGAAGCTGCAGGAGATGAAGAGGGAAAGGGAGGAAGAGCAGGCGGAGGTGCATCATGGGAACGACCCTGTCTTCCGTGCATCCATCAGCAGCGATTTCACACGTCTGTTTCATGTCTTTATCACAGTTCATCGAGAATCTTAGCAACCTGAAGCCAATTAAAGTCAAGTCTGAGGATCTGGCCGAGTTCGAGCTCGACATGGAACTCAAGGATCCCACCAGCCAGATCTTCCTCTATAAAGTCGGTACTACCGTCTTGTCAGATCACACCCACAGTCGTGGCATTTCAACCTTCCATCTGTTCTCCCCTGGCAGGATGGAGTCATGATTCCCTACAGCAAAGATGTGGAAATGGAGATGAAGCATTCCCTGAAGCAGGTTGGGAAGAAGTACGTGTTTCAAGTGAAAAACCTGAGTCCCGAGGACGCTGGCCTTTACCAGCTTGACGTTGAGGGCGTGAACATTTTTTCCACAGATTTTAAAGGTACGTGTCTTCTTTTTTTTTTTATCTAAAGTTTCCCAGGATAAGTCGTATAAAATTGCCAGCCTTCAGCCGTCTGATTTGCGTTCCCAGTTCCTCCTGTCGAGTTTCTCGTCAAAATCCAAGAAGTGAAGGCAGAGGAGCGGGAGGACGCACTGTTCGAGTGTGTCTTAAGCCTGCCCCTGAACGAGATCGGCTGGAGCCTGAAGAACACCCCCCTCGAGTCGGGAGAGAAGTACGAAATCCGGGCGTCCGAGGACAAGCTCATCCACAGGCTGCTGGTCAAAGACTGCATGCCCGTGGACGCTGGCATTTACACGGCCATCGCGGGCATCAAGTCATGCAGCGCCTGGCTGATAGTTGAAGGTGAGACCCTATTAACCCTAATTAGATCAACTTTTTAGAATGACTCCTTCTGAATAGCTGGTTATAGGGATCTGCATCCAATAGGCTTGTTTGTAGTGTTCAGTTTGAAGGGTGGAGCTTCGGGAATATGAGGGTATGATATTGGGGTCCATTATTGTGTACATTTGAATGACCAGTTGTTCATTTCAATTGGTAGTGAATCAGTTCACCAGATTTTTACTTGAATCAGTAGTGAATCATTTCACTAGTAGTTTGTTTAAATTAGTAGTGAATCGGTGGACTAGTCCAATTGATTTGTTCACTCGTTTGGTCTCGATTATGAAGTCAGTTTGCTGCATTAGTTGTGTGCTAGTTTAGGTTAGTTAAGTAGTGGTTTGATCATCTTCTGCAGCTGACAACGACCCGGCATCAAAGGGGAAGAAAAAAGGCCGCAAGACCACAACAGCCGGGGGTGGCGGAGCGGACCTGTCCAAAATAGCCACAGAGCAGCAAGAGAAGCTGAAGAAGGAGATGGAAGAAGCCGTGGAAGCGGCCAAAAAGTGCCAGGCCGAACGCGAGGCCTCCGAGGCCGCCGCCAGGGAGGAAGGCGGCCAGGGAGAAGGCCGAGAAAGAGGCGCAGAAGCGCGCCGAGAGAGAGGGCGGCGGAGAAAGCGGCGAAGGAGGCAGCTGCCAGGGCGGCGAAGGAAGCCGAGGCCGCAGCCAAGGCGGCTACGGACGCCGACGCTGCGAGGCGGCGGCCAAGAAGGCGGCCGAGGCCGCCGCGGCGCTGGCCAAAAAGCGTGGCGCGTCGAAGAAGGAGATCGACGCGGCGCAGGCCGCCGCCAAAGCGGCCGCGGAGGCCGCTGCCAAGGCGAAGGCAGAGGCGGAGGCCAAGAAAGCAGCTGAGGGCTGCGGCCGCCGGAGCCGCGGCAGCCGCGGTGGCAGCGGCCGAGGGCGGCGGCGGCCGACAGCGGCGGCAGCACAAGCGGCAGCGGCCGAGGCGGCCGAGGGCGGCCGCAGCGGCGGCGGCGGCGGGAGGAGACGAAGATGGCGCTGGCGGAGGGAGGAAAGGCAGGAAGCAGCAGAGAGCGGGGCAGCTGGACGGAGACACCGCGGCAGGTGAGGAACCGTCACCTCACACTCGCCGATTCAACATGAACTCACCTTAATGACACGCTTGTCAAGGTTCTAAGGGGTGTGGCTTAACGAGGGACGAAAGTGGCACATCTCACCGTGACACAACGAACCGTGTCCTCTGCATTTAGTGAGCAGTGGGCAGCCTGGGGACCAGTATGTGGGGACGGTACCTTCATCAAGGGGACCTCAGTGGCACGGTGGCAGTTGGAGATTACAGGCCCGCCTTCTTACCCACTAGGCCATGATATCACCATGACAAAAGTGATGTATTTCATTTATGGCAGCTGGGCAGTATAGACCAGCATATCGTTTACAATAATCTCTGATATTCTACTCAATTCCACCTTTCCTTCATATAGCACCAGCAATAAAAATATCTCTGGGCGCATTTCGATCCCACAGTGACACTAACAGACTGAAGTCAAAATAATTTGACTGAAGTGCATCCAGTAAACACTTTCTAAAAAAAATGAATTGAGTCAATATTATTATTGCTTGTGCAATGTTAATATTCACTGTACAGTTTTTTGCGCTGTTTAATTTGTCTCAGAAAGAGAAAGAAGCCGGAATATTCCCAGGGACACACCCATTCTGGGATCATTCTGGGGGCAGAGGTGGCCTAGAGGTTAAGGAAGCGGCCCCGTAATGAGAAGGATGCCGGTTCGAATCTCGAGCCACTGAGGTGCCACCAAGCAAAGTGCCGTCCCCACACACTGCTCCCCGGGTGCCTCTCACTAAGGGTGATGGTTAAAAACAGAGGACACGTTTTGTTGTGTCACCGTTTGCTGTGCTGCAGTGTTTCACTGTGACAATCACCTCACTCCATCACCATATTTTTACTTTTATTCTGTCTCCCTTTTGTGCTGAAGAACGCAAAGTTGAATGCTCGCTAGCACCACCTATCGGTTCTTTTCTGAACCTGCATACGAGTGCCAGCCACTGCCATTGATGATTAGTTCTTAGTTCAAGATGAAGCACAGCAATATAAGGGGAGTCCTTTACCTGCTTTATTTCTATTTCATAGCGTACTTCAGGACACTTGTATGCATTATAGATGTCTGTTTTGTTGTCATTTTTTATATCTGTATTTTTATTTGCATTTACTTTGCTGCATCCTTTGCAGTAAATTTCACCTCGACATAAATTGAATATTTAATAACATAAGTTGCACTAACTTAATCTTGTCAGATCCAGTGACAGTATTAATGTTCCCCATCTGCTCCATCTTGTGTAGCCATGGGAAAATATCCTCCTAAATCGAAGGAATATGAAAAATGCCTGTCGGCTGAATTTCAGTCATTGTTGTGTATATTGTTGATGTTCTGTATGTGTTTTTGTGTATGTTTGATCATTAGGGATCGGACAATATGCTTTTTTAATCAATATGATTGGTCACCTTTTTATATTCCCAATGAACATTTTGGCCCATCTGTCAATTGTGAGTGAATTGAAATGAGTTCTTGTCTTAAATCACATTGCATAGTGCAATATAAGGAATTTTGATGTTTTGTCCCATCCTTAGTGTTCATTTGTTTGTCTAACCCACTGTAGGATTGTGGGTTGCTTGTTTGTGTGCGAAATGGATGCCAGTTCAGCTTCAGACCCGACATTCACACACATGTCATTCATCCATGCCATGCACTACACTCTGAAAAGTGGCATGATTGGCAGATGCTGGTTGAATGAAGCAGTTTAACTGGGGGTCTGGAGGTTTGCTGCTGTCCCACTCATGCTGTGATAATTGTTCATGTCTTGTGTCTACTATCTTCTGATTCCTCGCTCATTCCATCTGAATTTCGACATTTTCACACCTACTGCAAAAAAAAAAAAAAAAAAAAAACGGAAGGTGGAAATCCACATGGCAATCCACATGGGAATCCCCATGGAAACCCGCACGGGAATCCCCATGGAAACCCGCACGGGAACCCGCATGGAAACCCGCACGGGAACCCTCATGGAAATCCAGAAGGGGATCCTCATGGGAATCCGGAAGGAAACCCACATGGGAATCCAGGGGAAGGTGGCGGTGAGGGGGCAGAGGGCGGCGGTGAGGCGGGCTCGCCGGGCCGCGTTCGCCAGGGCCCCCTGCTGGAGGAGACTGTTGCTGGTAAGAGCCAGGGCAGGGCACTCAGCCCAATGCATGGTGGCTGTGATGCCGCATGTCAAAGTCATTGGTGATCAAATGACTTTGCCATTGGTTGGGGATGTGATCATAAGATGTGTGGAGAAATGAATTAGCACAATTTACACAATCACATGTTAAAATACGATTAAATTCAAACAGCTCCGATATAAAAGCCAGATTCGCTATCACACATTTGCATGCACGGTTCAAGCGCAGCGAGATAAAAAGCATCTGCAGTGGGCGCAGAGTAGTGGGAGCACATTTTGCTTTTGTGTGCTGTGTTCTGTGGATCTGTGCCACGTTTGGCTGCCTTTTATGTAATGTGTCTCCCACTGGGCTCGTTTAAATTTAAAGAGAATAAAAAAAAAAACACAAGGAAAACGTCTGAGGACAGAAGAAGAATGAAGCTTAAGCTCAGAAGAGTGAAGAGTGCGAACACAGACATTTCCAACCTGCTGCAGTCTCTTAACAACTTGCTCGGAGAGGCCATTTTCTGAAATGTGTCCATAATCATCAGTTCTGAAGAGCAGAGGACAAGAACAAAATGAAGACCAAATTGGACAAAAGATTGAAGAAGAAAAAAGAATTACATGGAGCGTCAAAATATCTTAGTATTATTTTTTAACACAAATGCATCAGGGATGTTGAGGGCCGCAGAAATCAATCCAAAATATAACTGTTCAACAGCATAACCAGTTTCATTTAGAATAAATACAACTATACGTAACAGGGGACATGTAATTATATGTTACTGTGTATGGGGAAAAAATGGCATCAATATATTTGGTAGGTTAACACTGATTAGAATCATGATCACATCTTTTGGCATAAATCGACTAATTAGATTAATATTTTATGTGATATCATCAATATTTAAGAGTTCAACCCGAGCCAAACCACATACTGATAACTAGAGTAGTGTGATATGATTGCTTTTAGTGATGATTTGATGAGATTTGATGCTTTTATGAACCTCATGTCCCATTTGAAGCCACCGTCATGTTCATTTAACATGTGATGAAACACCGCAGAACCCGGCGTTCACTTCTCGGCGGGGTTGGAAGATTGTAAGGTGGTCATCGGGGAACCGGCGGAGCTGGTGTGCAAGCTGAGCAGCGCGGAGGCCAAAGGCGTGTGGTCCAGAGACGGGACCGAGGTCGGTCTGGTTTAGGTTCGAAGTGAAAATCCTTGGCATGGCAGCTGGGTTGACCGGGTAACGTTCTCCTGGTTTCAGATTCAGTCCTCGGACGGCTTGACCATTTCCCAAGATGGTGCGTACCACAAGCTGAAAATCCACAAAGTCTCTGAGGAGTTTGCCGGAAAATATCGGTTTGAAGCCGATGGCCGCAAAACTGAAGCCGTGATTGTTGTTGAAGGTCTGGCACTTTCTCTCTTTCTTTCTATTAGTCAGTGTTTTGTTTTTCATCTTCTCAGCGAATACGTTTCCATTTGCTCTCCAGATCCCCCCCGGTTTGATCCGGAGGAACTGAAGGTGTTTGCCACGCCCACTGTGATCAAATGTGGCCACCGGGCCCAGTTCAAGATCCCGTACGTGGGCCGTGAGCCAGTCAAAGTCCAGTGGTACAAGGAAGGGGAGGAGCTGGTGCCCGACACCAGCCTGAGGATCGAAATCGAGCCGGGTTACACCCGCCTCATGTTCAACTCCAAGCTACAGCGCAAGGACTCTGGGGAGATCAAGGTCAAGTTCAAAAACGAGTTTGGAACAGTTGAGGCCTTCACACAGTTGGTGGTTCTTGGTACGTACAGTTTCTGCGTTCTTCGATTATTTTTGTCAGTGTGACGCCCGGTAGATCTGCAAGACATTTGTTCACAGACAAGCCGACCCCTCCCATGGGACCCCTGGAGGTCATTGAAGCCTCGTCCAGTGCAGTTGAGTTCAAATGGAGACCTCCGAAGGACGCTGGTGGAGCGCCCATATCCAACTACATCATGGAGCGTCAGCAGGTGGGGCGCAACACCTGGAAAAAGATCGGGCAGATTCCAGGTGACGCCCACTACAAGGACACTGACGTGGACCATGGCAAGCGATACTGTTATCGCATAAGAGCCGTGACCTCCGAGGGCACCAGTGACTTGATGGAGACAGAGGACATCCAGGCTGGCACCAAAGGTACGTGGCACCATCCGAAAGTGCCGCAGAGAACCAGTGAAACAAGTGCAAAAATGCGGTGCTACAGCTCCTCAAGGTGATTAGTGCTTCCAATGCGAATCTACAGGGAGCGTTTCTGTCACAAATAGGCAAACAGATGTCATAAACCACCTCGCCTTTGAAGATCCATTACTGCGTTTCATGTAGAGATGTTCAGAAGCTATTTTCTGACTGGTCTCTGGGTTCATTCA
This sequence comes from Denticeps clupeoides, assembly GCF_900700375.1. Classification (NCBI taxonomy): domain Eukaryota; kingdom Metazoa; phylum Chordata; class Actinopteri; order Clupeiformes; family Denticipitidae; genus Denticeps; species Denticeps clupeoides. The sequence continues at coordinate 19,346,042 of NC_041718.1, forward strand.
ACATGTCTGTCAGTAAAAAAAAAACAGCTCTGGGTGCCGTGGGATCTCTGCCGGTTTCTGATGCTGGAGGCGAGTAATTAAGGCGAGTTCTCTGATCAGAAGTGCAGGGAGCCTTATGGCAGCCAAGATAACACAAGTTGCGTTGCGCTACTGTGTGATGCAAATCCCTGCAAGATTCTGTCACTTATTCTGTCCTATTTGCAGCCTACCCGGGCCCTCCTTCGGTTCCGAAGGTGGTCAGCGCCTTTAAAGACTGCATCAATCTGTCCTGGAGTCCTCCTGCCAACACAGGAGGGACCAACATCATCGGCTACAACCTGGAGAAACGCAAGAAGGGCAGCAACCTCTGGGGTCCTGTAAACCCAGTTGACGACCCCATCAAAGGTGCTTTTTATGAAGTACAGGGCTTTTTTTTTTTTTTTTAACACTTACAGAATTTTAATTCCACTCTGGCACTCTTTTCACAGCGAAGACGTTTGGCGTGAAAGACGTCATTGAAGGGTTGCAGTATGAATTCCGTGTCTCGGCTGTAAACTTCTCTGGAGCTGGAGAACCCAGCAGCCCTTCTGAGTTCATCACTGCCAGGGATCCCAAAAGTAAGTGAATCCAAGACTTAGGAAATCACTGTTTTGCGTAATGCCTCTCGCCGGATACAATGCAGTAAGTGCAATTCAGATGCACTTTAGCTGTCGTCTCATGAGTAATACTGAAAGCTGCTTCCTCTTGACCTGTGCTGGGCAACATGATCATTTTTTTAAAGGATTCATCTAGTGTTGTATTTTTTACAATCCATCGATTAATCTAATTGTTTGGTTTTTCAATTTAGATTCTTGATTGTTCTCATTAATTGACTAATATAGCATTTTATGCAATTACATATCTTAATTTACATAAACATAACTTTTTTTAAACATTCCAATACATGTTTATTTCTCTAAGAGTGAAGAGTGAAATTAGTGCAAAATAATGTTAGATGGCACACAAGACAAAAAAGTCACCCACAATACTAAAAGTGTTACAATATAGGACCTATACCATCTGATCAACTGATTGTGCGTGCGATTTTACTACAGGTGTCCAGCATCATAAAAAAATAGGCAATGTTTTTTTGTGAATGATTTAGGAAGGTGACAATCTATTGTCATATATTACCGACAATGAGCTTTGGAGCTGCTTAAATGTCTGTCATTGGCATCCTACATTATCTTTGACAAACAATCGCGTTTCTTGCACTGTTGAAACACAGAGTCACTCGCGTTGCTGCTACACGCCATTGTTGCCATCTTTGCTTTGGATCCAACAGCCCAGCCACTCCAGCCAATCTTGACATGCTCCCCCTAAGATTTTGTCATGTGTTCCCAGAACCCCCCGGCAAAATTGTTGACCTCAAGGTGACCGACTCCACCTACAATACTTTGTGCCTGTCTTGGGGTAAACCGAAGGAGGAGAAAGGAGTGCATGACGAGGCCAAGGCCTACTTTGTGGAGGTTAGGCCAGCAGAGAACACCGAGTGGGACCGCTGCAACACCAATGCGATCATCATGAGTACGTTCACAGTGAAGGGCCTGAAGTCCATGGCCATGTACTGGGTGAGGGTGATTGCCGTTAATGAGGGTGGCGAGGGCGAGCCCCGGGAGTTGGACAACTACATCCTCGCCATGCCTCCACCAGGTGAGCAACCGTAGAACCATTAGCCAGCGTTTGCTAGCGTATACCTGGTATACCTCTGTGCCATTCGAATCAGACATCTGGAAAATCCCAAATTTTATGTGTGTGTGTGTGTGTGTGTGTGTGTGTGTGTGTGTATATATATATATATATATATATATATATATATTTATTTTTTCCTCTCAGTGAGGCCCAGATTTACTGATAACAAAATAAAGAGCTTCATGGTGGTCAGAGCGGGCAATTCCACACGTTTCAACATCAACTTTGAGGTAAAGTGAAAGAAACAAGCGTTATTATAGTTTTTTCTATATCACAAGACCTGGCATAATCCTTAAAAGTTTCACATAATCGCCTTCCACTGTCCTGCCCTAGGCCTCTCCATGGCCAGACGTCATCTGGTTGAAGGACGGCATTCCCGTGTCCAAACGTGTCACCATCAGCAACGCTCCAGGAGCATCCCAGATCCTGATTCCTTCTGCAGAACGTTCTGACACTGGGGTCTACAGCATCATCGTTAAGAACATTGTAGGCCAGGACACCTTCAGCGTGGAGATTCGAGTCACAGGTTAGCTGTTGTTGAACTCTCAGTGGTGGCCTAGCGGTTAAGGAAGCGGCCCCGTAATCAGAAGGTTGCCGGTTCGAATCCCGATCTGCCAAGGTGCCACTGAGGTGCCACTGAGCAAAGCACCGTCCCCACACACTGCTCCCCGGGCGCCTGTCATGGCTGCCCACTGCTCACTCAGGGTGATGGGTTAAATGCAGAGGACAAAATTCACTGTGTGCACCGTGTGCTGTGCTGCTGTGTATCACTTGTGACAATCACTTCGCTTTCTTCTTTCTTTCTTCTGCACACAGACGAACCAAAACCAGCGGGCCCAGTGGAGCTGGACACCAACGTGCCAGGAACCGTGACCGTCTCCTGGACAGCGTCCCCGGACGAGAAACGTGACGACCGTCTGCACTACATGGTGACAAAGCGAGACTCCAACAAGCGGTCATGGCACACAGTGGCCGACCGCATCTTCAACAACCGGCACACGGTCTGCAACATCCTGCCCGGGCGCGAGTACCAGTTCAGGGTCTACTCCAAGAACGACATGGGGCTGTCCGAACCCTCCGAGTCACAGAAGTGGTTCATTCCAGAGAAGAAAGGTGCGTGCATCCCTTTCTCAGCATCTATTTAACTTCACTGTCTTGAGATTTGACTCCTTGCCAAAGAGGGAAGGGAAGTTGCTGGCCTGCTTCAACTTTAATGAAAATGTCCCGCTGTCCCCCACAGCAGGACTAACGTTTTTATACTAACGTTTTTTAATCCTGATAAATTCTTCGTCGTCTCTGACAGCCTGCCGTGTGTCTTCTGCCGCCGCGGCTCCTCTGCGAGGAGCTTATTTTCACCCTGGGACATGAATTATGGCAGAAACCAGTCGTCTTCCTGCCTAATTCTGACACCAGCTGGGGGACAGACTGTTGTGGTCATCATTAATGTGAAAATGACCTTTTTGTTTGAGTAATCAGCCTCCGTGCCGCTGTCGCTTTTCAGAGAAGTTCAAGCTGCAGATGCCGGAATCCAAGACCTGCACCCTGGATCGGCCTCCGAAGTTCCTGGTCCCCCTGAAGATGCACGCGGCCCCCGAGGGATACGAGTGCTACATGAGCTGCGCCGTGAGGGGAGATCCCACCCCTCACGTCACATGGTACCGCGACAACGTCAGCCTCAACACCAACACCAACTACTACATCTCCAACACCTGCGGCGTCTGCTCCCTCCTCATCCTCAGAGTGGGACCCAAGGACACGGGAGAATACAAAGTGGTGGCTGAGAGTCCGCTGGGTCAAGCCGAGTGCTCCACCACACTGACAGTCCGAGGTACAGACACACATACAAACACACAAACACAACAAACTGTCAGAGGTAAACACAACAACAAACAGACACACACACACAACAAACACACACACACAACAAACTGTCAGAGGTAATCACACAAACAAACAGACATACACAACAAACTGACAGAGGTAAACACAACAACAAACACACACACACACACAACAAACACACAAACACAACAAACTGACAGAGGTAAACAGAACCACAAACAGACACACACACAACAAACAGTCAGAGGTAAACACAACAACAAACAGTCAGAGGTTAACACAACAACAAACAGACATACACAACAAACAGACACACACACACATACAAACACACAAACACAACAAACAGTCAGAGGTAAACACACTAACAAACAGACACACACACACAACAAACACACAAACACATCAAACAGTCAGAGGTAAACACACTAACAAACAGACATACACAACAAACTGACAGAGGTAAACACAACAACAAACAGACACACACACACAACAAACACACAAACACAACAAACTGTCAGAGATAAACACAACAACAAACACACACACACACACACAAACAGTCAGAGGTAAACACACTAACAAACAGACATACACAACAAACTGACAGAGGTAAACACAATAACAAACAGACACACACACACAACAAACACACAAACACAACAAACTGTCAGAGGTAAACACAACAACAAACAGACACACACACACATCAAACAGTCAGAGGTAAACACACTAACAAACAGACATGCACAACAAACTGACAGAGGAAACACAACAACAAACAGACACACACACACAACAAACACACAAACACAACAAATGTCAGAGATAAACACAACAACAAACACACACACACACACACAGACACAACAAACTGTCAGAGATAAACACACCAACAAACAAACATACACAACAGTCAGGGGTAAACACAACAACAAACAGTCACACACATCAAACAGTCAGAGGTAATCACACAAACAAACAGACATACACAACAAACTGACAGAGGTAAACACCACAACAAAGAAACATACACAACGGTCAGAGGTAAACACAACAACAAACAGAAATACACAACAGTCAGGGGTAAACACAACAACAAACAGACACACAAACACATCAAACTGACAGAGATAAACACAACAACAAACACACACACACACAAACACAACAAACTGTCAGAGGTAAACACAACAACAAAAATAAATACACAACAGTCAGGGGTAAACACAACAAGAAACAGTCACACACACACACACATCAAACAGTCAGAGGTAATCACACAAACAAACAGACATACACAACAATCAGGTAAACACACTAACAAACAAACATACACAACAGTCAGAGATAAACACAACAACAAACAGACATGCATAACAGTCAGGGGTAAACACAACAACAAACAGACAAACACAACAAACACTCAGAAGTAAACACAACAACAAACCAACAAACACAACAAACAGTCAGAGGTAAACACAACAACAAACAGACATACACAACATATGCTTAGAGGTAAACACAACAACAAACAGACATACACAATAAACACTCAGAGGTAAACACAACAACAAACCGACAAACACAACAAACAGTCAGAGGTAAACACAACAACAAACAGACATACACAACACTCAGAGGTAAACACAACAACAAACAGACATACACAACATACACTCAAAAGTAAACACAACAACAAACAGACTTACACAACAGTCAGAGGTAAACACAACAACAGACATACACAACAAACAGTCAGAGGTAAACACAACAACAAACAGACACACACAACAAACACTCAGAGGTAAACACAACAACAAACCCACAAATACAACAAACAATCAGCGGTAAACACAACAACAAACAGACATACACAACAAACACTCAGAGGTAAACACAACAACAGACAGACTTGCACAACACTCAGAGGTAAACACAACAACAAACAGACAAACACAACAAACACTCAGAGGTAAACACAACAACAAACAGACATAGACAACACTCAGAGGTAAACACACCGCTAATGATAAACACTCCACTTGGAGGGGTAAACGTGAGAGTCATGCAGACACTCTTTTAAAGCAAACGTGACCTCTGAGGTCATGGTCAGTCTGCACTAAACTCCATGTGGCACATCTAGTCCGTGTCAGGGAGGAGCTATTCTAGGTTTTTACACACTGTAGAAATTTTACAGAAATTGCAGGGCTCCTCTTCTTGTTTTCAGGTTTGTTTTCTCAGTTTAAAGATTAACAGCAGATTTTTAGTCAGACTGACATATTAAAATGGATTTTCTATGACCAAACTTGGATCATTGTTTAGATCGGTATTTTAAAAAACATGAGTAATTAGTAGAGCTGGGTGCCTCATACATAGGCAAAAAATTACAAGTTGCCAAATTGAGCACAAAATCACCCAATCTGGCCACGCGTTCATCTCCAAAATATAACCGCGTCTGCAGCAGCAGGCATAGTAGCTGTGGTGACATTAAATTATAAAAAGCATGTTAAATGAAAGCAAATACCCGACCCAATCAATTTCGTAGCACCAAGCAGATGTCCCATGTGCAATTTGGAATCCTGTTAATATATATGATGTGACTGAAGTGACAACTGCTTATGACATTACTTCTTCTTCTCTTCTTTTTTTCAGAATAAAGCAACATGGCAGCTGACTCCTCTTGCAATTTTTTTTTTTTTTTGATGTCATATCAGTGCTGTTGTGTTATTGTGGTGTTCAGTTCTATACATGTTTACACTGTGTTATCAGTTCTCTGTAGGTGAGAGGCTGAGAATGCTTAAATGATTTTACAGGGTTTCTGTGGTCTGTGTGCTAATGACGCCGGTGGATTACGACTGGAGGTGCTGTTTCGTGAAGAGGATTAAAGCATGTGCTCAGACAAGTCATTCTCTGTGTGCGTACTACTGCTTCTAATAAACATTACAATAATAGTAATACATTTTATTTATAGGCACCTTTCTGACACATAAGGATCAATCAAGACACATACAATCAAAAATCTAACACTAACACATGCACACACACTGCACAAAATAAAAAATAAAACATTTCGTCTAGCACTTAACAATTCCCTAGCATGTTCTTTTCCTGACAAGCCTTATTAGGGCTATTAGTTTTGTAACAAAAATCTATAGAAACCGAATGAGAATTGCTGGTGTCTTCTTCTTGTAAGTCGCTATGGATAAAAGCGTCTGCTAAGTTAAGTAAAGTGAATACATGCAACAGACAGTAAAGCCATAATAACAGTAAAAAAATTAAATGGTATATACAATTTAAGCCATTTAGACAAATCAGAGAGATAAAGCACACTCTGGATTTAAGTGTGGATTTAAAGTGTGACAGTGAACTGAGCTCGGGCGGTAGGGAGGCCCAAAGACTTGGCATTACACTTTGGCGAAGACATTTTTTGCAGCTCAGATGCGAACGGCGAAAAACTGAAAATAGCCCTGCTCCACATGTGTCCAGTGACGTCCCACTGCTTCAGGTTTAAATGCGGCCATTGTCATGTGGTCATGGGCTCTAACTCGACTTGCCCGTATTTGGTCTGGCCCCCAAAGTGATGAATCTATACCTGACAGAGTTATTACCCTCCGGAGTGGTCACTTTACCCGCCGCCTCGCAGAACAAGTGTGGCCATACGATCTACGTGCGAGTGTACAGGCCGTGCGCACGCAGGGCTTCTTAAAATAAACGTGTCCTGCTGCAGGACAGAAACGAGTGAAAGTGCAACAACAACCAGACGTCCCCTGTTCCCAACGTTCCCTGCCTGCGCACGGACCGCAATTCCATTAAACTGACTATGTTGTCGATAGAACCGGCGATCGGTGGCGAATGGAACAAACATTAACTGCCTCCCCCGCCCAACACAAACCAGTGAGCGTGATGTCTCTCTGAGATGCGTTTGTCCATATTTAAAAAATAATAATAATAATAATGATTGTCCCGGTTCGTGGACAATTAAAGCATTTTCCATCTAAAAAAGGCTGAAATCCGTGGTGCAGGACGGTAATCGTACAATTAAAAAAAGTACAGAAGCTCACCTCGAGGTCCTGGGTCATCTCGAGAGCTCCGGCCTCCCCTCGCTCCGTCGTCCGTGTGACGGCGGCCGGTGGAATTATTCTGTGGGAGCCTCATATTTGGCTAGGGAGTGGTCAGGGACCCCCTCACACTTGGTGGGCAACGCCTGACGGTAAGTCAATCCTGAGCAGCTGCGGGGGCCGCCACACCAGCCCTGAGCATCTTAAACCAGCTTCTCCTGTCCTGCCCGAAGGAGAGGACACCCCAGAGAAAGCAGGAGCCCACAGCAGGTAGGGACTTCAGTTTGGCATCTTGAGGGATTCGATGGGTCCAAGTGACATTTTTGCAAGATTCCGCCGTGGATTAAAGTCTCGAACTTGAGACCCATCGCCGTATGTTCGGCTTCTCAGAAGCCCGCAAGCTGTTTACAACCAAACCATCTTCATGTTACAGGCGCTGCTAGAGCCGAAATCTAGAACTGGAACCAGAAATCGCCCATGCGATGTGAATGGTGGAATAATGAGTCCATCTTGCCGGGGTGGGGGGGCTTCGCATCTCCGCGGGGCGGTCAGGTTTCGGCGACTGCATGCTTCTCATTAAGAGATGTGTTCCTGCTGGCGTTAATAAGCTAATAATGTCATCGGGGCGGCAATAAATCATCCCTGGGGTCCTACTTCAGCTGTTGCCCCTCATCCCTGAAACAGCAGCACGTGTCCCAGAAAAGAGATTAATAATCAACATATTAGCGCCATTTTATTAGCATGCACTATTTTTAACCAAATTCGCAATTGCCACCATCTCGAATTAGCAATACGAACTTTTCTCTCAACGCTATCTTTTACCAGCATGGCCAACTGGTGAGAAACTAATAATAATAAGTGCAGAGCCGGCAGTTCACTTTTGGACGGTTCTCCCTGGAGCTTAATGATCCGCGCGAGAACGTCGTAACGGGGGAACGTGTGAAAACGACCTAAAAGTCGCCAGGAGCGCCAGGACACAGCGGCACCACATGCTGCTTTATAAATCAAGCGCAGGCCGCTGTCAGGCCGCCCCGCTGGGCCCTCGCCAGTCCCCCGCACCAGAACCCCACACTGTGAAAAGCCTTTTTAAGTTCTGTGCCACGACGCTTTTATTTAATACAGTATAAAATGGGTCCTGATGCTCCCTGACGGTTGGAACCGAGTGGGACAGGGTGGTCGAGAAATGAAAATCCTGGAAAGACAAAGAAGTTCTGCAGCAGGAAGGGAACGTTGGACGAGGTGGCAGGACATTATCTGAACTTGACCAGTGCAGGGGGGCCATTACTATTTTATTTATATTTTTACATTTACAGCATTTATCAGACGTCCTTATCTAGAGCGACTTACAATCAGTATTTAGAGGGACAGTCCCCCCCTGGAGCAACTTAGGGTTAAGTGTCTTGCTCAGGGACATAATGGTAGTAAGTGGGATTTGAACCTGGGTCTTCTGGTTCACAGGCGAGTGTGTTACCCACAATGTGTAATAATATTATTAATAATATTACACATTCACTGGCAAAATATGACCTTGTGTGTTGTGTGCACGTTACACTGCGTGAGGATCAGCTTCGTGAAACTGAAGCTCGTGGCCTGGACTGGAAGAGCACCACCGGAGATGTTGCCAGCGGCGGGACTGAATGTTCGCAGAGCGGCTCCTCGCCGTAAATCCCGGGCGAAAGTGAGAGGCGTCAGCGGCCCTCCCTGCCATGTGCCGCTCCGTGACTGATGGCTTTATGAGGCATGTGAGCTATGGCAGACACAGGAAGACGTTCCCCGTGAGATCACAGGGATTCCTTCATTTCTGAGTGGCCAAGTTCGGCCCGAGAGCGCGAGCAGCTGCAGCCCACCGGCCAGAACATGAAGTGCAGAAAATTGGAAGTAAAATAAGAAAAGGGGACACTGGAATAAAGAGCTCAGCGGGGCCGGCAGGGTGTCATCAGATTGCCTGAGTCCAGCGGCGAGAGGCTCCGGCGGAGTCTGTTTACCTGAAGACGGATGGAGTTTCGCTCGGCTGCTGAAAGCTGACGCGTCCACACCAGCACTGAAGTGGAGAAGTGTGTCCAGCGTCTTCCAGGGACAAACACACACTGTTGATGGTTTTGGCGGCCCGTCCCAATTCTAGTTTTAGTTCTAGTCTCTACATCAAGCGGTCATTTCGTTTTTTTATCAGTCTTAGTCGCGTCCAGACTCGTTTTAGTCTAGTCAAGTTTCAGTCGACGAAACGTCTGAGCATTTTAGTCTTATTTTAGTCAGAATCCTCCATGACTGTTTTATACCAGTTTTAATCTCTAGACTCTATGCACTACATCCATTCTACATCCATTTGTGTTTTTCGACCACACATTCTGCTTTTCCACTTTTCCAATTGTAAAGCAATTGTGTCTAAAGGTCGCTTTGTCTTTGTCTCCCAGCCATCTGCTAGGCCACCACAACAAGTATTTTTTTATTATTCAGGAAAAAGAAATACTGCATAATAAGAATGCGATTAAACGAGAGGAATAAGCCCACGTGTAAATAACATAAATAAGAAAATGGAGAGACTCTTTAGTACACTTTTGATTTTGTTAACCACATTCATCAACATTATTACATGATATATCTCATTATGCTTGCTTGTGGCTGTCCATCAAGTGCAATGATGATGCCCACTTCTGTCCTTCAGCGGCGAAATCTCTAATGGCTGTATAATCCTATCCTGGACCCACATGTCCCCTTGCAGGTTGGACATGTGGAAGTTGTTGTGGTGTTGCTGGCAACCATGGGTGTGTTTCCCCGGCTCAGCCTCCTCTGATGTCTCCAGACTGTCCTTTCGTCCTCCAGTGCTAGGATCCCTGGTGGCAGCTGTGCTCAGAGGGGATCCAAGCACTGGAGGAGGACAGGACAGCCAGGAGAAATTTCCATCACGTTATAATTTGTTTGAAGAAAACAACACTAATACACACTACACAATAGTACAACGCGCACTTCAAATACAGACAAGAGCAGATTAAAGGCGCCTTAAAAAAACAGCCTCCATAGGAGTTCAAAATATCAAGGATTTTAGGTCCAGGAATGCTCTAGAAGAATTTGACCTTTACATACATTTTCTAATGCAGGAATGTCCCCAGGACAGTACATAAAATTGTTAGGAATGCCAGCCACCCTACTATATTTTTAACCAGGCTCTTTTAATGCATGCTGTTTATAAAAACACCCACAAATACATTATTATTCCCTCAATACATCGGCCATTAAAAAGCACACACTCATTAATGTAGGTCTGCAGTGATTCAGAGCAACATATAAAAATAGACAGAATGAAATAAAGACTCGGCTATGAACCAGAAGACCCAGGTTCAAATCCCGCTTACTACCATTGTGTCCCTGAGCAAGACACTTAACCCTAAATTGCTCCAGGGGGACTGTCCCCTGTAACTACTGATTGTAAGTCGCTCTGGATAAGGGCGTCTGATAAATGCCGTAAATGTAAATGAAATACATTCTAACAAACCGTTTAGTCCTATAAAGATCTCAAAGCCATCTATTATGGCAAGTTACAGGAGGGGCCTAAAATTTAATTCAAATAAAATATTCCTGAACATGAATGTTATTATTTAATAAACAAATCAAAATGTTATATTAATGGCATTTATCAGACGCCCTTATCCAGAGCGCCTTACAATCAGCAGTTACAGGGACAGTCCCCCCTGGAGACACTCAGGATTAAGTGTCTTGCTCAGGGACACAATGTAGTAAGTGGGGTTTGAACCTGGGTCTTCTGGTTCATTAGTGATTCATCCTGGTTCATCTCAGGGGTCCGCGCCAAGTGGCGAAGCATGCCATATCTGACTCAATTTAATTTAATTAATTCCAAATAACGCTTGTAATGTTGTGAGAGACCAGAGTAATATTTGGAGAGCTTTCACTGCAACTTTATTTTTAACCATGAAGATCTTATATTATCCTTTTTTTTTAGTTTAATCTTCAGATCAAAACCAATAAATTGTTTTAAAATAATGCATATTTCCCACAGTTTTTCTTGCCAGAGCCTGTATCAGGACACCAGGATGACCTCGAAAAGCGACAACCCTGCTGCCGCCGGGAAATGTGAGTTCTAGGCAATTATATTAAACCTTCTGTGAGGGAGGGGTCGGCATTTCTGTTCAGCAGGAGAAACACAACAGCAGGAGAAACTTTCACATTGCTTCTTTAAATCATAATATTTCCACAAACTATAAAAAAGCATGGTTTCTTCATGAACAGATTTTTTTCCATTTCTCCTCAGTGGCCATCAAGAAGAGGTCCAAAGTTCCTGGTGTGATGATCACCCAGTTTGTGGAGAACCTTCCACAAGGAATGAGCACCCCGGATTTCACACGCAAACCCATTGCTCTCACAATTCAAGAGGGTGAGGAGCTTTTCCGGCTGTGAGGGTTCTGTGGGTTGCAGAACTTACAGCAATTTCAATGTCCCGCAGGCAAGACTGCAATTTTCAGATCCATAGTCACCGGAAACCCAAGTCCCAATGTGACCTGGACAAGAAGCAAAGGTGATCTTTCAGATGGCGATCGATTCAAGATCATCTATGAAACCATTTCAGGCGAATATCAACTACAGGTACATCGAGCATGTCTGCATGTGGAGGCTCTGATGGAAGGACCACGGTGGAGCTTAAACTTTGTCCAAATGTCCTGACCTTCTTAACAGATGCCAGACGTTGGGGTGGACCAGGCCGGCACCTATAAGTGCTTTGCAGAAAATGAGTATGGAAAAGCTGTTGTTACTGCGACACTTAACATTATTGAAGGTAAACGAAGCACCACATCTCTGTTTAACTGTGTTTAACTGTGTGAATCTGATTTGAAAAGGTCCATTTTTTACTCGGGAAATGTGTTTTTACTTAAGTCATGGAAGGAAACTGACTCACACTTTTGAAGTCAGCCCTAAGTCTGCATTACAATTATGGGCTGAGATTTGTGCATTTTTCATACGAATTGCACAAACGGATTTTGAATTGCACAATCCGAATTTTAATTGTTCAAACTGGATGTATTTGTCTGAATCTGAGTTTCAGTGAAATTGAAACTGCTTTTTTACATCCCTAAAAATGTGATGCGAATTTGGTTCTCCAAACTCAAATTCAGTTCTCACAGTTCAATTTCCGTTTATTGGGTCCTTGCGAAAAAGCAATGAAGCACAGATTGCCTTTTTTTTGCGGAAGAGGAACTTCCTGTGGGAGAAGCGTGTGCCAGTGTTAATTACCACTCCCCAGTTTTCTCAGCCATTTTTTATTCAGCCATGACAAATTAAAATGAATAAAAATGAAATTAATATTCAGAGTGTGGAGTGGCCCAAAGACTTTATATTACACAGTAATGAAACTATAATGCTGAGGGGTGAGAACCATATGGAAAAGGTTATGTCAACTTTACAGGAGATTTTTTTTTAATAGTCACAAGCACCATTTTGGTTTTCGTTTAAGAAATCTAAAATGATCAAAAATGTATTCATATCCCTTTTGTCAGTAGACATGTGTTATGTATCTCTATTTCACCCAAGAATGTCACTGTAGTGGAAATAGAAAAAAAAAATTTCAACAGAAGGACAATGGTGCAGAGGAAAGGAAAAAAGGTTTTACCATTAAGAGCAAAGTTTCAACTAGATCATAAGAGCATATACATTTTCCGTTACTGTCACCTTTTGGTTTCCATCCATCAATATTGCTTCAGTAATATTGCAGAATTTCCAGCACAGTTCTAAAATGATAAATCTTAATTTATCTATGTTGGTTTTTTACATTATGTTGTTTTTTTTTACCCATCCTTTTACATATTTTTTCATTAACAACCCTGCACTGACACAAACTGCACACTCAGTCTACCCTCTAGAAGGGTCAAGTGTGGGACCCCTCAGCTGCAGGGCCTGTCAAAGCCCATTGAGACATACTGTATGTGGTTATGGGCTTTATAAGAAATACATGTTGTTGTTGTTGCTGTGAAATGTTGATTTTCATGCATTTTTGTTTCCAAAAAATTGAGATAATTGTGTTTTTTTAGTTGGATTCAAGAAGGGCAAGGCACTGCAAGAGTCTAGGACTGGTAAGGAAACTTTATTGCTGTACATTGTGAAGATGATTTATCGCTGACAAATGGCAGTTTGGTGAATTCTGAAGTTGTCTGAAAACTTCCAGCAATCCGAGAGAACGTGGCCGATTTCAAAAACCTCCTGAAAACGCGGTGAGTGAGACTGATGAAGGATGTGGATTTTTTTTTTCATCTTCATCTTCACCTTTTTTTTTTTTTGGAACACTGTCTTCCATGAAGGGGTGAGCGGCAGAAGGAGGATCGGCTTCCTGGGGAGCCCGACGAGCACTTCTGGGAGCTCCTGCTTAGCGCCGACAGGAAGGACTACGAGCGGATCTGCGCGGAGTACGGCGTGACCGACTTCCGCTGGATGCTGAAGAAGCTGAATGAAAAGAAAAGGGAAAGAGAAGAGGAGCAGGCGCAGGTGGGGACTCGGCCTCCGTGGGGATGGCATGTTTGCACCTGAGATCCTGCCAGAATAACCGTCTCTCCTCCTTTCTGCTCCCACAGTTCGTTGAACACCTGAGTAACCTGAAGCCCATCGAAATTAAAACGCCGGGATGTGCCGAGTTTGAGTTTGAAATGGAGCTGAAAGACCAGAACTCACGGATTTTTCTCTACAAGGTCCAGAAGTCTTTATTTGCCCTAAACGCTCTCGGCCTATATTTAATGTTCGTGAGCCAAACAATTGCTGAGCGTGTTGGTGGATCTGGGTTCACTTAGACATCTTGAATAGTGGTTTGTGGTCACATTTCAAATATCTGGTTTTTGGAACCCGCTTCCATACAGAATGGGCAGATGATTCCTTTCACATTGGACACGGGTGAAAAGCACAGCTTGAAGCAGATAGGCCGGAAGTTTGTGTTTTCCGTGAAGGACCTCGATCCTGAGGATGCTGGACTCTACCAGGTGGACGTCGAGGGGGTTAACGTCTTCTCCACAGACTTCAAAAGTGAGCCCGCCCACATTTTACTGCATCTAGATTTAAGAATGACATTCGCAAGTTAGATAAATGCACTTCCCTTTTTTCCCCACAGTCCCCAGTGTGGACTTTCTGGTGAAAATCCAGGAAGTGAAGGCCATAGAGCGAGAGGATGCCGTGTTCGAGTGTGTGCTGTCTAACCCCATGCCGCAAATTACTTGGCTGGGGAAGAACGTCCCACTACAGCAGGGCGAGAAGCATGACATCACGGTGTCTGAGGACAAACTCATCCACAGGCTGGTGGTGAAGGACTGCCTGCAGCTGGACAAGGGCATCTACACTGCCGTGGTTGGGATCAAGTCCTGCAACGCCTGGCTCGTGGTGGAAGGTGAGACCACCACCGCGTCTTCAGTGGCTCATTTGAATTACAGCCCATGTTCTCCTCAGTGCTGGTGATTTATGGTTTATAGGACAGGAATTGGCTCGGAGCATATGTTCAGAATGACTACAAGCACATTATAGTTTTTGGCATTTTCATATTGTTCTGTAGAACATTAAACACCACGTAGGACCAAAGTGCTGAAGAGAATCTTAAAAATAGGCAATTAAAAGAATTAAAAGTAGAGAAGAATAAGCACTAGATGAGATAACATACAATCCAATAAAAATTTCTAAACAGCTACTTCCTTCTCCTTTGTAACGCTCTGATTGGTTGACCAGCTGACAATGACCCCAGCACTCATGGTAAGAAGAAAGCTCGCAAAACCACACAGGCCGGTGGAGGCGGAGCCGACCTGGCGAAGATCGCAGCAGAGCAGAATGCCAAGATTCAGAAGGCGAGAGAGGAAATGCTGGAGAAAATGAGACAGGAACGAGCTGAGATGGAGGCGGCCATGGCAGAAAATGGCGAGGAGGCTGTGGCGGAGGCTGTGACAGCCAATCAGGATGCTGTCAGGCCAAGGCAACTTAAACCAGCTTCAGCCCCAAAGGACCTGCAGGCGGAGCCTGAGGTCAAGCAGGCGGTGGTGGAAACCAAGCAGGAGATTAAAGAATGTGGGGATGGAGATGCTGGGGAAGACATATCAGTACCGGAGCTTGAGGAGGAGACAACAGCAGATGTCCAAGAAGGGGAAAAGAAAAAGAGGGTCAGGAACGGCCCGCTGGTACCCGACACTGTCATTGGTGAGCTCTCACATATATAAATCAGAAAAAAATTAAAGTTCTCTTTGACCTGTGGGCCTTATGAATTTCTCATTTAATTTCGTACGGCTCAAATGCAGTAATAACTCCATGTCGTTTTTCCCTGAGGATAAAAAAGAAAAATGTAACTGTTTATTACTTCCTAACCTCAGGAGAGTGTCAGTTGATATGAAGACGTTAAAACTGGAGGCTCTAGAGGGGACTTATGTTCTTTCAGTCCAGTGTGTTACTGTGTTCACCAGATCCTGGGGTTCACTTCACCCGCGGTCTGGAGGATGTCAAAGCCATCATAGGCTGTACAGCGGAGCTGATCTGCAAGCTGAGCAAAGAGAACATTGATGGAGTCTGGTACAAAGATGGAGAAGAGGTAAAAGCACAGAGATCAAGGACAGCATGATACCTGAGTATGAATGATGTCTGCATTGCATTTCTACATTTAAGATGAACGAAACAACATGCATGCAAATGATCTCACTCGTTTCACAAAGACGATTTCATTGGCATTAGTCTTGGGCTTCAATTCTTTCCCAACGTAATTCCAGATGCAATTTAACCTTTGTTTAAACCTTTTAACTGAGAAATTTGTATTTTGCCAGTTATCCTCTTCAGAGGATGTGTCGCTTGTCAGAGATGGAGCTTTTCACAAGCTGGTCATTAGGAATTGCAAGGAAGAAGATTCTGGAAAGTACCGTTTGAGGCAGATGGACGTAAAACTGAGGCTATGTTGACAGTAGAAGGTGTTGTATTATGCTTCATTTATTTTGCAGGGATTTGTCCAAGTGTGGTCTTTTTACATATGTTGATAAATGGGGTCCAGACTCAGTGTCCTTCTCTGTGTTGCAGACCCACCCAGGATTAATCCAGATGACCTGGCAAAGTTCTCTGAGCCTGTTATAATAAAAACTGGTCAAAATGCTTCCTTCCAGCTGAGCTTTGTAGGTCAGGAGCCACTGAAGATCCAGTGGTACAATGAGGATGAGGAAGTCCTTATCGACAACCATGTCAGAATAGAGAAATCCTCGACTCAGAGTCGCCTGATCCTTACAAAGTGTGTCCGCAAACAGTCGGGGGAAATTAAAATCAAGATCAAAAACGTGTTTGGGACCATTGAGGCTACAACCAAACTCACTGTCCTTGGTTAGTGGCCCAAGCCATTCATTTCATCATTCATGAACAACGTAAATATGCTCACAAAGACCCCTATATTTTTCAGACAAGCCCACACCTCCACAGAATCCAGTGGAAATCGTTGAGGCCTCCTCGCACTGTGTTGAGATCAAATGGAGAGCTCCAAAGGACAACGGAGGCTCTCCCATCATTAACTACAACTTGGAGCGGCAGCAGTTGGGACGCAACACTTGGAAGAAAATTGGGATGATTCCCGGCATTCCCCACTACAAGGACACAGATGTGGATCATGGAAGGAAGTATTGCTACCGCATTCGGGCAGTTACTGCAGAGGGCACCAGCGAAGTGATGGAAACTGATGACATCCAGGCTGGAACTAAAGGTAACCAGCCTCACTTCTGATTATGGGACATGATTTGATTCATGACCCCCGCAAAAATCTGATCCAGTGAATATAGCCCCCCTCCCCCAAATATAGTCACATAATTCCTATTAATAAAGAAATATATTAATTATCTTGTATAAATTAGGTGTTTATTTTCTTAATTCATTTCATTTGCCAGCAAAATAGTAGCATGTTTAATCATGCCACTGTTAATGTTGCCCACTCCCTGACATTTGGTCAACAACACTGGGCATCTTGGGTATTTTTTACAATAAAAGGCGTCCTGGCCTCTGGTATTACTGTAAAAAAGTAATACCAATTGCCTGGGGTTCCCCAGAGCTCTGTCCTTGGACCATCTTTTCTGTTTGAAGCTATGCTGATTGACTAAGTTCTATCACAATGTATTGTCTGTCTGTATTATAGCATATCCTGGTCCTCCATCCGCGCCTAAAGTAGTCAGTGCCTTCAAGGACTGCATAAATCTGTCATGGACTCCTCCAGCCAACACTGGTGGCACAAACATAGTTGGCTACAACCTCGAGAAACGCAAGCGTGGAAGTAACCTGTGGGGCCCGGTAAACCCTCCAGAAGAACCCATTAAAGGTTCAATATTTTTTTTTTTTTGCTTTTTTCTTGCAAATGCTTCTGCAGGACAACTTTGAAATGATTGTTGTTTCTCTGATATTTTCAGCAAAACAGGTTGCTGTGAAGGACGTTGTGGAGGGAATAGAGTATGAATTTCGAGTTTCGGCCATCAACTTCTCTGGTGCTGGAGAACCAAGTCCCCCTTCTGAATTTGTGTTTGCAAGAGACCCAAAAAGTATAAATACACACTTCGTATGATTATTTTTTTCATTCTGTCAGTACTTTTCACCCAGGAAGATTTATCAAAATTCTGCTAAATTACCCATTTGTTTTTGTAAAACTGAGCCATAACTGATCTAACAATCTAACAGTTCTAAAATTTGTAGTAAAAATTATGGTAGATGAATATCAGCATGCCTTACTTGAATAATTTACAACTGTTAAAATAGCAGTCTCTGCCCAGCAGTCACTTTTCTTCTCCTTTTTCATATTCTAGAGCCCCCTGGCAAGGTCATTGACCTGAAGGTGACTGACTCCACTTACACCTCCTTGTCTTTGGGGTGGACAAAACCAAAAGAGGAAAAGGGTGTACAGGACGAAGCCAAGGGCTATTGCGTAGAGATCAGACCAGCGGAAAGTCTGGAATGGGAGCGCTGCAACCTAAACGTCATCACCATGACCTCTTACACCATCCTGGGCTTGAAATCCATGGCCATGTACTGGGTCAGAGTGATCGCCATCAACGAGGGCGGACCAGGCCTCTCCAGAGATCTGGACAACTACATCATTGCAATGCCTCCTCCAGGTGGGTAGAAAGGTGACCCCCAAACTCACACATGGACACAAGTTCCTGCTGCCCCACTGATTGGTGACATTTTCTACCCAGTGAGGCCGAATTTCACCGACCGCAAACTGAAGACCTTCCTGGTGATCAGAGCTGGAAACTCAGCGAGAGTCAACATCAACTTTGTGGTATGGTGCTTTAAAACAGAGATTAATTACACGCAGTTGCCAATATTGTGGAGCTCGCACTCTGCGTCAATTTTTAGGATGTTAATTAACAAAATTAGCAAAAAAGGAACAGTGGCAGTGATGCTCTGATGGGGAGAGTAATGTAAAGTCTGGAAAAGAAGGTGCAGAAAGCCGTGTGCCACTGTGTTATTAAGAGTAATAGCATGTGCTCCAGTGGTCATGAAAAAAATTGAGATCTGCAGTCAAAGTTAATATTAAAAGACATGAATCCTGCGGTGGAGGCTGCAGGGCTTCGTTAAAACTCTAATGAATCGCGTTCCACAGACAGACCACGTACCCCCCCATCAGCTAATGAACTCTTCAGATGATGCACACGGCCATATTGGATAGGACAGGAGATTGGCCAGAAAAGAATTCTCTCTATCACAGCATCTGCATTAGATCCTCTGACTCCACTACTTCTGTTTCCACTTCACCTAAAAAAACAACAGCCCAACCCAAGTTTTTTTTCCTTGACGTCCTGCTGAAGTCTGTTTCTGATGAAAGTGACAGTTTGTGTCGTGTGACAGGCCTCGCCATTACCCACGATAACGTGGCTGAAGGACGGGATGGCTGTGTCCAAAAGAGTCACCATTAGCAACACGGAGGGATCTTCCCAGCTTCTGATCCCTTCGTCTGAGCGCTTAGACACTGGGGTTTACTCCATTGTTGTCAGCAATCTGGTTGGCCAGGAGACCTGCAGCATCGAGATCAGAGTCACAGGTAACTTCTGCAGGATAGTATTTATCATTAGTGCCATTACAACCACTCTGGCAGTGTAGACAGCATCGATCTTCTTAACCCTAGATGACCCCAAGCCCCCCGGCCCAGTGGAGCTGGAGCAGAACGTCCCCGGGACGGTGACCCTGTCCTGGACTCCCTCTCCTGACGAGAAGCGGGACGACCGGCTCCACTACATGGTGGCCAAGCGAGACTCGGTGAAACAAACCTGGCGCACCGTCGCTGACCACCTCTACAACAACAAGTTTACGGTCGCCAACATCCTGCCGGGGAGAGAGTTCCTCTTCCGGGTCTACGCCAAGAACGACATGGGCGTCTCTGAGCCCACCGAGTCCAACAAATGGGAGGTGGTCTGCAAGAAAGGTGGGTGCAGTGTTGCAGATTGGACATGGAAAGTAAAAAGTAACAACTGAATTCACAGCCTGTTAATATTCATAAGAGGAGTTTGGCTAAGCAGGTAAGAAAGCAGACTCGTAATCAGAAGGTTGCCGGTTCGAATCCCGATCCGCCAAGGTGCCACTGAGCAAAGCATCGTCCCCACACGCTGCTCCCCGGGCGCCTGTCATGGCTGCCCACTGCTCACCAAGGGTGATGGGTTAAATGCAGAGGACACATTTCGTTGTGTCAACGTGTGCTGTGTTTCACAATGACAATCACTTCACTTTCTAATAGCAAGTCAGTGGATCATTTTTAGCATCTTAGGTACTTACAATATATCGGTTTATGTACATTTTTCTGCATTTCAGTAATGCAGAATAGTAAATTTAATATCATATTTTAGGAAATTAAAAAAATAATAAAAAAATACTTGTCCCTCCCCCAGAAAAGTTCATATTGACCCTGCCCGAGTCCAAAAACTGCAAATTCGAGGCAGCACCGTCCTTCCTCCTCCCCCTGAAGAAACACAGCAACCCTCCAGGCTACGAGTGCTACATGAGCTGCGCCGTGAAGGGTGACCCTGCCCCCCACATCACATGGTACCGTGACAACGTCAGCCTCAACACCAACACCAACTACTACATCTCCAACACCTGCGGCGTCTGCTCCCTCCTCATCCTCAGAGTGGGACCCAAAGACACGGGAGAATACAAAGTGGTGGCTGAGAGTCCGCTGGGTCGAGCCGAGTGCTCCACCACACTGACAGTCCGAGGTAAACACGCACACATGATCTATCTATGAAATCAATTCTGTATGGAAAAAGGTATGGAAAAGGTGGAATTCTGGGGTGTGCTGGGATGGGTTCACACTTCTCTCTGTGAATCTCTCATATTATTTCTGTAAAAAAAATAATTTGTTGCCAAAATTCGAAGGGTGTGTAATTGCTTCTTTCCTCTCCCCCTCTTCCTCTTTCAGAGTGAATTGATGAAGATGCCAAGACTGAGAGCAAAAGAGTTCAATTGAAAGCTTTACTAATATAATGTGGGTTTTGTGTTGTTTTGGGATTGTCATTTAATCCAGATAAGTTTCAAATTCTTGTATTTATATAATTCATTATTATCATGTACCACTTCTTCAATTATTGTTCATGAAACTGTATGAACCCTGAATTGAATAGAAAATATACATGTTTCATTAAAATTAAATCACAGAATTCTCCTTGTTTGAATTTTAGATGGTATGGATTTTTCACCATTTGAATGACGCAGTAAACCTAAAAATACAATTCTGATGTTTGTGCCATATGATACAATTTTTTTTATTAACAGGTTTGAGAACTTTTCCAGCTAACTACAGATGTGTCTTGATTTTTACCATCTTATTTCTTCATTTTATATAGTGACTTGCTTTAACCTTGCTTCGAAAGCGGCGGTAGCATGTGGCTCGTGAAAATGCCTGTTGAATATTCCCATGTCGTCTGTGCAGTGCTGTCTGTTGTGTGGGCCTGTGAGAGGTGAGATGTTATTTGGTTTAGTTTCCCTGTAAATGTCATCGCCTCCCGTTATCCTGCTCATAAAGCGCTAATGCACTTTCAGTAAAACTGTGACTGGGAAGACTGTTCGCTGCAGCACTGGTGGGGATCAGTACTGGTGACCTGTGGGACACTGGGAGGAGATGCCTGAACGTTTGGCCTTGAGTGACCCCAGTTTATAACCTTCCATGAATAACCCACAATATGGCCGGCAGTAAAACTGAAAAGTGGGACCATGTGGATCTGACACCGTAAATCATTCTGAAGCTAAATGACATGAGAGTGGTTTCATAAATTAGATGTATTTTTTCATAAGGTTTAAATATATAAAAAAATCTAAAATCAAAGACCATTTATTCACTTGAAGAGTAGGAAGAACATGACTCTGCTGAGAAAGCTACAGTTATCTCTTGCACAACAACCTTCCTCTCAATTATTGATTTTTGTATTTGGTTCCTTTGGGATTCTTTAAATGAAAAGAGGGTTCTTCTACTGATAGAAAAATCTAATGGGTGCTAATTGAGGTCCAGGAGCCAGGAAGCTTGATTTGGCTGGTCCAGGGTTCTTCTACATCCTTATGGAAACATGACGTTGGAACAGACTGGTGTCCAGGAGATCGGGACGCTTGGCCTGGCTGGTTCAGCCGAATGTTTACTGGTTATATGAATTTACACGCATTTAGCTGAGGAACATTGCACACATTGTTCTGCAAGGGACATGAAAAGGCTTTGTCCAGACAGCAAGGACGTCACGCTCCTTGCACGCTCACATTTTCTCATACCTGCTTTACTGACTGCCAAAAATACTCGGCTGTCTCCCATAACAGGGTCCCTGTAAAGTCACAGGTCACAAGCGTGACCATATGCAGCAAATGCGCAGGGCCTTTGGCGGCACGTGGCGCCAGTTTATAAAAGATGAGTCGTGTTCCTCATGGACGTTTTATTACAACATGCTGTGATGCAGAAATGGGACAGGTCACACACACTGGACCCTTACTGGTCTGCTCAGGAGGTTCTACAGGAGAGAGGAGCATCCCCCATAATGCACCACTCTGGCTTATTATGTCTGGACAGTGAAGGAGGGATTATGGCTGGATGTGCTGCTCATCTCCACCTTGTCATAGAGCAAATACAGTGCTGCAGTTCTCACATGCACCAATAAATAGGGTCACCTTGGGCCAATCGCTCCTAAATGAAACCACAAATGCCCTGACGACCTTTTACACCGTTAGTAACACATTTCATCTGCATTTCACTCACGTGACATGTCATGATAGATTTAGCTGTCTCTGTGTTATTACTATTGTTTATGAAGCCTGACTTTTCTCATGTTTTACATGACTGACAGGTGTGAAAAGTTATCTAGATCTTCTCCTCCTGACAGCCCCTACCCCCATCCCACCGCAGGACTGCCCTTTCTGGCAAAAAATGAAGCGGTGCAGACCCACCTGGCACGGACTCTCTCTGATGATGGGGTCCTTGCCCTCGCTGCCATTCCTAGAAGGATTTATTAGGTGCCGGATCTGGGAGTCTGAGTCTCAGTATCAGCCTGAGCTGCAGGG
This sequence comes from Denticeps clupeoides, assembly GCF_900700375.1. NCBI lineage: Eukaryota > Metazoa > Chordata > Actinopteri > Clupeiformes > Denticipitidae > Denticeps > Denticeps clupeoides. The sequence continues at coordinate 19,369,162 of NC_041718.1, forward strand.
AGCTGCGAGTGTCCCAGCTGAAGGTAAGACATTGGTCGATGGGTGAACCATCATTCACTTGATGCTCTTTGATTTTTTTGCTTATAAAGTTTAGAAATCTATGTATTTATTAGTGTCGGCATCTGTGTACTCAATTGATTGCTTTATTACTTATGTTCACTTCCATTTGATTTGCTTTAAATTTAAAATTTTATTCTGTATCAAAAAGAAAAGCAATTGAGGAACTGAATAAACACATAAACACATATGTACACACACGCATATCTGCAATCTCCACCTATAGATATGAATTTTAAGTTTAAGACTTCTTTTTAAGTTTAAGACTTTTTACGTTTAAGACTTCTGTTTCTGTTTCCGTACACCTGTGTGTTTGTGACCTAATCTGTATAAAAACAGCAAAAACTGCTAAAAATGAACATTTAAGAAATTCATATATGAATGTGTATATAGGAATAGTTGTAAAGGCTTATATACAGACAAGGATGCAAAAGATTTATAAAAAAATTGTCCCAAAAATAGTAACTGCAGATGAAAAGCGTCAGGATGTTTGAATAGTGAGGGGACTGCATGTGACACACAGAGACTGATTTTCATCTGAGCAGCTGTGTGTGTATTCACACACACACACACACACACACAGACCTTGCAGAATTTATTCTGAAATGAACAATGGAAGTGAAGTCTGATTTAATTCAGCACTCATCATGGTTTACTGCCTGGCCTGTGTCTGAATTTGTAAGGATGTAGATCAGCTGCTGGTATAACTGTTGATTTACTGTGATAATGTACGTATGACAGGTTTAGTGCATGTGACCATGTGACTTCTGTACATCAGTGGGATGTAGGTTTAGCCCTAAATCCCAGTTCACATTAATCCAACTCAAACCTCATTGTTCATTCAGAAGAACAAAGAGGTTTCATGACCTCCCACGTCAAAGGTGAAAAACTTTATGAAATCCCATGTCCTGTGCGGAAATGAAATAAATTTCAGTCCAGAGGATGAATTCGATGATCTCAGGGGGTGAGAAACGCTGTCCCCTGCTGCCACACCACCAGATGTCATGTCACTGAAGGGTGGCGATTCCAAATTTACTTTCGCGATCATCCGGACATTAAATGAGTCTCAAATGCCACACCCACACAATACATGGCTCCTGGTCCAGCTGAGGAGGTTATGGCCAGCACATCTGCGCCGACTCATCAGGGCCATCACGACACTTGTGATCGTTTTTATGTGCCATGTGACCTATCATGTGTCGAGGTATCTTGCTGCCACGTCCAAATGCCAGGAACCCAAGAATATCGGACATGTGTATTACAAGACATGCACATGCTGCTAGATTTTACTTTTATTGGATTGTGAAGGCCAAGATTCAGCAGAACCAAGCAAAGTATTTTAATTTTACATGTACGCAGATTTGTTGTATATGTATAAGTAAAATGTAAAGACAATTGTGACTGATGAGATGAAAAATATGCTGCGCTGAGCCGTCGACAGCTCCACAGATCTATCTTACAAAGCATCACCAGGACTGGCGGAGCTCCAGAACGCCTCTCCTTTCCCACCAGAGATTTAGTGGAGGCCTCAACAGGTCGAGCGATTAGTCAGGCCGTGTCAGCGTGACATTCCCAGGCAGACAAATCGCTCCCTGGACCGGCAGGAGGGGTCTGAGAACATCATCTGATCAGTGAAATTGAACAGTGTTGCTTTGTGACAGGGATGTACTGATTTGACATTTATATGTTACATTTGATCCAATACTGAATTCATTAAGTTCAATTCCATCCTGGGCTATATTTTCCTGTTGTTATCTAATATGGAAGTCCATCTCCACCCTATCTCCAGGATGTCCACTCACATCCCCTATATAAGGAGCATTAGGGGTGTAGAGAGCGGAGGGAAACGGACACCTGGGCATGTCACGTACTGACTGGAGGGGGTTTAAATCGTCCAGAATGAGGAAGTAGGGTGTGTCCTCCCCCTTTCCAACTTCCTCCTGTCCAACATACACACGCCATCCTACTGCAGAGGAAAATGGCCACTACCAACACCCGCATGCACATGAATTTAAGCGTTCTGATGGGTGAACTATAGTAAAGGGGACATTGGTGAAGTTTGTGTTATACACAACCAGCAGAGGGGGAGTCTAAAGTGATCAAGAACCATACTACCAATAAGAATTAGGGACCATCTGGACTGGATTACTTCCTGAACCTCCGTTTGTTATAATTTGACACACATAGGCTCATTTACTTGCATGCATTTGTTAGATAAGCAAAGTCTACAATGTATAGATGGAACAGTGGTTATTGGCCAAAACCAAAATGGAAACGATACTTTTACTTTCTTATAGATCAGACGAAGAAGAGGATAAAACCATCAAGATGACGATAAAGGCCCCAGAGCAGACATCTGGACATCAGGGTAAGATGCTCTCTTAGCGATGAGAAATACTTCCATATTCATTCATCTGAAGGGTGCACCAACTGGTCAGAACATCTTCTGCTAGGCGTGGTGTTTTCATTCCGGCCATACCCTAATCAGAACTGGCCCATTGCCGGAGCCAACTGATCAGCAAGTCATACGGCCATCTCCTTATTGATATATGTTTTATATTTCAACCATGTTCCCTCCCATGGACTTTCCTGGAACAGTGATGGGCCTGAATCTGCACCAGATGAGAGGATCTTTAACAGGTTTAGAAATGTGGCTGGTCTCCCATGCTGCTGTGGCTCTGTTCATTTCCAGAAGTGCTGAGGTTTCAGTCCACATTTTTGGGTAAACAGGCCTCTGATCAGGCCGCCTACAGGAGGAAGGTGTGGAGCTCCTGGGTCACACTGATTTCTCCTAATGCTGCCTGCTCAAAGCTCCTCACACCAAAGGAAATGGGACCAGTCCAATTCTGAGCTAGTTTCTTAACAAATGGACCTTAATCATCGAAATAATGAACCTTAACTTATGGCCTTCGCTGTGTCAGGCAATTCTTATGATGCTTATGATGCTTTCAAATCCCAGACAAGATGCAACGTCTCATTACTGCCACTCACTCATCGTCATCATTTAATGAAGTGTGTAATTAAGTAAACCATCCAGTGTTAAAGCCTCTCATTACTGCTTTTCCTGCATGAATGATCGACCACTGTTTTTAGAATAAACCACCCTGACCTGATAAATGAGGGTCTGTCGCTGGAACAAAGTATCAGTAAAACAGCACCAACACTCATGACCAAATCATGAATCATGAATCAAATATTTTCATACACAAACATGCATACTATCCTCTGCTCTCACTCTCACATTATGGGGCTCCCCGGGCGCCTGTCATGGCTGCCCACTGCTCACTCAGGGTGATGGGTTAAATGCAGAGGACAAATTTCACTGTGTGCACCGTGTGCTGTGCTGCTGTGTATCACATGTTACAATCACTTCACTTCATTATTATTCACATTCGTCCGGCTGTCTCGAGCTGAAATCTGCTTTCAGCCTGAGAAACGGGAAAATAAACACATCTGCGGGCCAAACAGGGTCCCCCGTTTACGAGGGTCACTCATCCTGCCTGGCTGAGAAGCTACCACTTCTCATCCCTGGTTCTTTGGGGTGTGGCAGGACCCACATCTGCATTTTATGCTGAATTCCTGTCTCGTCAGTGAAAATCAAAAAGAAGTCCAAGGTCCCGGGGGTGATGATCACGCAGTACGTGGAGGAGGTTCCTGCTGACAAGAGCCACCCCGACTTCACACGGAAACCCATCGCCCTGACCATTCAGGAGGGTGAGTTTTATCTGGAACCAAGACCTCAGCACCTAATATTGGGTGGCACTAGTGTAAAAAGTTCCGTAACTTGCTGTGCTGCAGGTAAATTGGCCATTTTTAAGGCCATCGTCATTGGAGACCCGGAGCCTGTCGTCTCCTGGGCCCGCAGTAATGGGGACGTGTCCGACCCTGCGAAATACCAGATGAAATTCGACCCGGTTTCTCGCGAAAACACACTCGAGGTAAATAATCATGAATAAATACATATTATCATCGCAGCCAGGAACATTTTAATTCCGAATTTCACAGATGGCGAACGTATCACCAGACCAGGCGGACACCTACAAATGTTACGCCAAAAATGAGTTTGGGAAAGCCGTGGTCACGGTCATGCTGAATGTCATTGAAGGTGGGGCTGGTCTCTGAAAATGATACTGAGCAGCATCACAACATAATTTATGGTGATAAATGGGCATTAAAAATATTCTAAAATGACTTCCAGTTGGATACAAGAAGAAGAAGGTGGACCCAAAAACAAATGGTGAGTACAAGCCCTAAAATTATTACAGCTTAATATCATTTTATAGATAAAAACATCTATGATGTATTCATAACTTCAAAGTTCACACCATGATGCACAATATTAGACTTGTTTGTGTCTTTATTTTAGCATCAACGGGTCCCTCAGATTTCAAATCTATGCTGAAAAGAAAGAGGTACACAAGGTTTAACAGAGTGTGTGAAAAAGCCTTGACGTATTCAAGCAAGCGTAATGTGTAAATGATACGTGAATTTGATGGTGCGATCGAGAATCGTAGTGGTCTGGCCATTGATGTGGTTGATATCGTTCCTCTCAGTAAGGTGAAGGCGAAATCCGAGGGCAGGAGAGAGGGCGAAATTGACCCCAAATTCTGGGAGCTCCTGCTCAGCGCAGATAAGAAGGACTACGAGCGGATCTGCGCGGAGTACGGCGTCACCGACTTCCGCTGGATGCTGAAGAAGCTGAATGAGATGAAGAAGGAGAGAGAGGAGGAGCAGGCGCAGGTGACCGCAGGGAGATTCTGTAGTCAGTGCTTCTAGAACCTTTTTTTTTTTTTTATTGCTGTTATTCCCCCTCTCTTCTCTGCTCCAGTTCATTAAAAACCTGACAAATCTAAAGCCAATTGAAGTTAAGGGGGAAGGCTATGCACAGTTTGAGATCGATATGGACCTCCTGGATGCCAGCAGCAGGATTTTTATCTACAAGGTGAGGTTCAGGTGGTATCAGACTGGAATGTTAAAAAAAAAAAAAAAGCTCCACCAAGAAACCATTTACTGGAGGAGGTTTTTCTCCCTCAGGATGGTGAGATGGTCCCATACAGCAAAGAGGTGGAAATGGAGATGAAGCACAGCCTGAAACAGGTTGGAAAGAAATACGTCTTCACCATACGGGACCTTCTTCCAGACGATGCTGGTTTATATCAGCTGGATGTTGAGGATGTCAATATTTTTTCCACCGATTTTAAAAGTAGGGCTTCTTAAACATACGATGAAAGTCACTATGTTGATTCATATTAATATTTTAGCTTAGTTTTTATATTTCACCCGAATCTCCATTCTTCTCCTCATCTTGTCTCAGTCCCTATGGTGGACTTCCTTGTCAAAATTCAGGAGGTGAAGGCCATGGAGCGAGAAGACGCCGTGTTCGAGTGTGTTCTGTCCAACCCCTTCTCTCACATTAACTGGTTTGGAAAGAGCGCCGCCCTGGAGGCCGGGGAGAAGTATGACATCACGGTGTCCGAGGACAAACTTATCCACCGCTTGGTGGTGAAGGACTGCATGCCTGTGGACAAGGGCATCTACGCCGCCGTGGCTGGGATCAAGTCCTGCAATGCCTGGCTGGTAGTGGAATGTAAGGCCCCGTCCACATGAGAACGCTCTTGTCTAAAATGCGTAAATTGGTTTACAGTTTCTAAAAAAGTTGCCACCCACATGGAGACGCAGAGAATGCCTCTAAATACGCACCGTATAGGGATTTCTTGTAGTTGCTTTATGAGGTTCAACATCTGCTGCAGCGCAGCACGTACATGTTATCCGCCATTGTTGTATGTAGGACACATTTGGGGTTATAGGTCAGATTGGAGGTTGGTCTAATTCCTCAGCATTTTCACATTAAAAGCTGCTTTGCTGTACCCATGGAGAACAGAAATTCACTCTTCGACCCGTTTCAGGAAATAAGCATTTTGGGCCGCCTGAACATCGTCTCCGTGTGGACTCAAGGCCAGATCAGACCGAATTTTTTTTAGAAAAACGTTTTATGTTCTGGAATAACAGACCTTCTGTACTGAGTTGTATGTTTCTTATAGAACAATGAAAACCTTCATGTCTGAAAGTTAGCCACTGTCCCTGAAGCTAATGAACTCATTTTGCCACCCTAGTCAGTTATGTTGGTTCACCGGTTAATCTGTCCTCCAGCTGATGACGACCCAAACTCCCGGGGTAAGAAGAAAGCCCGCAAGACCACGCAGGCAGGGGGCTCAGGCGTGGACTTGGAGAAGATCGCCAAAGAGCAGCAGGACAAGCTTCAGAAGGAGCGGGAGAAGATTGAGGTGTTGAGAGCGGCCAAGGCAGAAATTGGATCTGGAACTAGACCAGATGTAACGTCTGGATCTGGAGGGAATGTTTCTGGAGGGGCAGATTTGGGTGCTCCGCTAGATTCAGGTGCAAATGTAGGAGGTGATGCTGCAGCTGCTGCAGGTGAGATATTATATTATCATGAATCAGAATAACGCATTTTAGCATTTAAATAAAACATCATCATGTTTTTTTTTATTGTAAATCACCCAAAGCTATGAATGTCCAATGCTCACTGAGATAATTGTTGATAGGAGAGTCAAAAACAGAAGTCAGTTCTTCAGGTTTTGGGTCTGAAACACAGTTCCATGATTCGCTCAATGGTGAGATGGTGGAGAACATGCAGCCCTAGCATGAATAACCCAACTTAAATAATAACTTAAATAACCTATAAATTGTTAGGAAAACACTGACTTTTTAAACATTTTTGTTAAATGTCTTGGTTTGTTAGGACCCCTTGGTTAAGGTTCATTTGATGCCCTGAATGATAGAGAGTTTGATAACACTACTGATTTGGAATAGTTTGATATGTCTGTGGTCATTAGTTTAGTCTATTTCGAATTTGTGCGGTGTGTGTGTGTGTGTGTGTGTGTGTGTGTGTGTGTGTGTGTGTGTGTGTGTGTGTGTTTATTGGTGTGTGTTGTGTCCCATATAATTAACCACTAGTTACCCGTTCCAAAAAAAACTCTTGACAACCCAAATAGTTACCTATAGGTCATCACTAATTATTCACACCTCAGCCCTGAAAGATGAGTTCTGTACACCAAACGTGATGTTTGAATGGCACAATTGCGTATGAATATTCAGAAAAGGCTGCAGACACTGATAGGCCGAATCCAGAGAGATCTGGTTCTGAAGGATCTGAAGCGGGTTCAGGCTCCAGTCCTGAGCAACAGGTCAAAGATTCCAGCTCTGGTAAGAGTGTGCACTGAAATACCAGATTAAAACTATAACGTACTGTAATGTGCTACTTCTGCATTGCATTAAATGCTGCTAGAATATGTTGTTTATTCGAATTAGAAGAGTAACGATCTAATGTTGATCTGTTAATAATCTATTCACCTCTTTATAATATATTTTTAAACTTGTCTAATGCAGAATCCTTCCTCAGAAGATAATTGTGTGTTTGTGAGGAATGTTGGTTTAAGGTTAAAGGTCAGGGTGATATCTCCTAACCCCACTGAGCTCCACTTCTGCACACTTCTGCACACTGAGGAATTTCTGATGAGCTCGTGTTAAACAGCCAGATGTGTTCATGCAGAGCATCTCCGGGACTGTGCATCTGCACAGACTTCCATGTTTTTCTAATTGTTCTCATGGAAAAGCCCCTTCCCATAAAAATGAAGAAAAAAAAACTCAGAAGTTAAGGCCTTCGTGTGATAGTGTACACATGTCCTCCTCTTCTCACCAGGTGGAAAACTGCACTTCACCAGTGGCTTATCTGACACATATGCCATCCGAGGGAAGCCTGCTGAGATGTCCTGCAAGCTCAGCAGTGACTCGACTCAAGGAGTGTGGTCTAAAGATGGAGAACAGGTACAGAACGCTGTGTTCATGTAGAAAACCTTAACGAATGCATGTTGGTGGAAACAGTACCCACTCTCCGTCTCCGTCAGCTGTCCACCACGACTGGACCGAAGATCTCAAAAAGTGGAGGCGTCCACAAACTGAAGTTCCAGAGCGCCTCCGACACTGACTCAGGACTGTATGCGTTCGAAGTGGAAGGACTCCGGTCACAAGCCTCAATGATTGTTGGAGGTAAGAGGTTCAGAAAAACAGCCAGACTGGAACCATGATGGCCAGGAACCATCACCCAAACGTTATGGAAGTATATGCATGGGAATGAGAAAATTCTATTTAAGGTGGAATACATTTAATGGGTATTGTTGAGCATTGGTAGATGTTCATGTCACTTTCCCTCTAATCGTCCCAAATCAGATGTGCCGGAGCTGGACCCCGACGAGCTGCACAGGTTCTCCAAGCCTGTGATTGTGAAAGCAGGCCAGAACGCATCCTTCAAGATGACCTTTGCTCCTCAGGACTCCCTAGAGATTAGATGGTTTAAAGACGGGGTGGGGCTGCAGGAAGGGGGCGGGGTTAAGATACAGAAAGAGCCCTCCCACAGCCGACTGCTCATGAAAGAGTGTCTGCGCTCCGATTCGGGAGAAATAAAAATTCTGCTGAAGAATCCATTTGGTTCTGTGGAGGCTATGTCCAGACTCATTGTCCTTGGTGAGTAAGATGATAAACTTAACATTAGATTTTAGGAACCGCCTTTATACAGAGACGATCTCATTGGTTCTCCTTTCTGCTTTAAAGACAAGCCGGGTCCTCCAGAAGGCCCGGTGGATGTGATTGACAGCAGCTCATCCGTGATCCAGCTGAAGTGGAAGCCGCCGCTGGACGATGGCGGATCAGGAGTCACCAACTACATCATCGAGCGGCAGCAGGTCGGAGAGACCATGTGGAAAAAACTTGGCGACGTCTCCGCAGACCGCATGATCTTCAGGGACCGGAATGTCTCCCACGGGAGGAAGTATGTGTACCGTATATACGCCGAGAACCCAGAGGGCATCGGAGAGCCACTGGTGACGGAGGGCATCATGGCAGGAGAGCTGGGTAAGAATACTCGATCTGGAGGACACACAACATTTAACCCTGAAGTATGGTTGGTGCTTTAGGGCCGAGGCCTCAAACTCAAATTATCTTTCAGGCCGCAGGAGACAGAGTCTGGGTGAGGTTGGGCCACCAAAAATATCCAATCTTCTCAAATGTCATTACTAACACTTCTTTAACTTAATCGGGCTCCTCTGAACATAAACGGTGCTGAATATGAATGAGATATTGAAGAACTACTTCTTGCTTCCTTGCGTCATTTTTGCTTTTACTTCCGCGGTACGTCCTATACGGATGTTCTGTTGACTTTATAACCGAAGTTGCTAAGCGGGACGGCTGACGGGAGCTATAGCTGAGTGGCCCTATCAGAGGTCTACTCCCCTGGGTGTCATTGCCAACGGAACATCAGTGTTGGTGGTGAATCTGATCCTTAATTTGCAGATTCATCATGATAACAAATTATCCACAAGGATAGTGGCGATCATATCGCAGTCAACTTTCAAACAAGTCAGCCCATTCAACTGATGGAAAAACAAAATACAAACCATACGATGACGAATTCAACACCGGTGAAATTGAGTCAAATATGCTTTTTTGTAAACTCCAAAAAGTTGCTCCTCTCAAGTTGTAAGCAAGGGCCGAAATTGCACTGCTAACGAAATTGCACTGCTTCTCTTGCACACTGTGCACTTCTGCCAGCCTCCTCATCACGTTTGAAATAAAAGCACAAAAAAAAAAAACTGTGAAATTATACAAAATGTAATAAAAACTGTAAAGTTATGGTAATGTAACTTAACTCTCTCTCTCTAAGAGTGAGAAATGCCATGTGTGGCGTGTAAGTATAGTGTCATTTTAGTTATTTCCCAGCGAAAAAAAATAAATCTTTTGAAACTTTTCAGCCTTTTTTCCAATTGAAAACTCAAAGGAAATTCTTAAGATGATGTTCACTGAAAAAAAAATCATATAAAATTTTGCGGCCCGCATTAACATTAACCTTTTATATTGACCACAAAATATCATCCCATGGGCCACGAATTTGAGACCCCTGCTTTAGAACAATGATCCTACAGAAACCCCAAACGATGAGAGATGAGCTAGATTTAGAATCTGACCCAACCTGACAAGTACAGATTTTTAAAAGCTTGGCATTCTTTGCACGGGCTACATGTGCTAAACTAAGAGGGAAAGAATTTGTGGCAGTTTAAAAAATAATCGCCAGAGTCTAGCCTGTGTTTCACCTCCTCAGCATACATTTTCGTATCTCTTTCATGAAAATTAAAACGCATCACATGACAACGGTGGCCGAAAATTGTAATTCAAATTAACATTTAATAAATAAATTAACATTCAATAAAAACTAATTTACAACATGCAAACCACTTTTACCAATCACCGAAATAAATTTAAAAGCAGTAAATCATATGGAAAGGACAGGTACTATGGACCGTACGTTCGTGTTTGCTGACCGAGAAGTTACCATGTGAGTTCGACCCGACTACAATGATAAAAAAAGCCTGTCGGGTTCAGGCCCAGATTTGCAGCTCTAAGTGGAATGGCAGTGCTTCATGCACTTTCTCACCCCTCTGATTGGTCAATAGTGTTCCCAGGACCCCCCTCCGCCCCGAAAGTCATCAGCGCTTCCAAGAGCTGCATCGCTCTGGAGTGGGCTCCACCCGAGACGGATGGAGGGTTCAAGATTTTGGGGTACCAGCTGGAGAAACGCAAGAAAGACACCAACCAGTGGGTTTCCCTGAACCCGGCCAATGAGCCGATAGAAGGTACCTGCATTTTCATACACTTCGTGCGTTATCTGCAATTGTAAAGTACCCTGAAGCAAATGAGCCCATAGCTTTGCATCATTTAAATAAGGTGAATTAGGGAAGCAAATGAGATGCTTGTGTACCGTGTTACAGTGTGTTAGGGCTCCATCCTGTGGATTCACTCCTAAAGAGCATGAAACTCTGGCATGAGAAATCTGCATAAATCATCCAGGATGGGGCTCACGCTGACATTGTGTTGTGTGTGTTTGTGTGTTTGTGTGTGTGTGTAGGACTGAAGTTTGCTGTGAAGGATGTATCCGAGGGGTCTGAGTATGAGTTCAGAGTGTCGGCAATAAACATGTCCGGAGTCGGGGAGCCGAGCCCACCATCTCCCCTGGTGTGTGCCAAGAATCCCAAGAGTGAGTGACCCACCATCATCATCACCAGACGAACACAGATCTCTTTTTATCTGTAGCACCTTTTTCTTACGAATGAGTCTTCCTTCAATTTTCAGTGAAGCCCCAGTTTAAAGATGCGGAGGATTTCATGGTCGTAAGAGCTGGAAATTCGGTCCGGATCAAGATCTGTTATGAAGTAGGGGCGGCTGGCTCTATCACTAAAGGCTCTTCAGTTTTTCCTCTCATGCACTTCTGAGGTGTAATTCTGTAAATTTTATATGTCTGTAGGCAGAGCCTGTGCCTGACATCACCTGGCTGAAAAACAACGAACCCATCTCTCCATGGATCAACATCATCAACGTGGAAGGAATGTCACAGCTGGTCATCCCCTCGTCCAAGCGCTCCGACTCCGCCATTTACACCATCATTGCCAAGAACTCGAGTGGCACCTCCACATTTGAGGTGGAGGTCAGAGTTACAGGTAGGGTGGAGATGAGTTCCTCTTCAGTGGTGACTGTAGAGCCAGAATCAGACCCTGGTGATAGAAGCCTAGTATGTAAGACACTCACTTATGGACCAGAAGGCCACAAACTCCCACAATGGAAAAAGTGAACATTGGCCAAATTTACAAAAATGTAATAAACTTAAAAATCTGTCACACCTGACATTTTAGCATTGATGTAATGAAAATAAACATTTACAGCATTTATCAGACCCCCATATCCAGAGCGACTTACAATCAGTAGTTACAGGGACAGTCCCCCTCTTGGAGACACTCAGGGTTAAGTGTCTTGCTCAGGGACATAATGGTAGTAAGCGGGATTTGAACCTGGGTCTTCTGGTTCATAGGTGAGTGTGTTCCCCACTAGGCTACTACCACCCTGATGTAAAATAGTCTAGATCCGGTTTGATTGGTTTATGTACATAACATCAATGCTAAAATATTAAGAGTGAGAGTTTACTTAAATTACTTAAAAGTTTAGCCAGTGTCCAGTATTTTAGCCAGGATCTAACCCCACTTACCAGCATTGCGTCCACTGGGGTTAGGTGCAGTGGTGGCCTAATTGTTAAGGAAGCGGCCCCGTAATCAGAAGGTCGCTGGTTCGAATCCCGATCCACTGAGGTGCCACTGAGCAAAGCACCGTCCCCACACACTGCTCCCCGGGCGCCTGTCATGGCTGCCCACTGCTCACCAAGGGCGATGCTTAAATACACAGAACACATTCCGTTGTGCTGCAGTGTTTCACAATGACAATCACTTCACTTTCATTTTCACTGTGTACCTGAGCAAATCCCTGTAAATACTGATTGTAAGGCGCTCTGGATAAGGGCGTCTGATAAATACTGGAAATGTAAAATATCTTATTGACTGTGGCTCTACAGACGAACCCAAAGCACCAGGTCCAGTTCAGTTGGAGCAAGTGGTTGATGGCAAAGTCATCATCACCTGGGCGCCCTCACCAGACCAGGAGTTGGACGACCGCGTGCATTACATGGTGGCAGAACACGAGTCCAACAGCCGCATCTGGCGCACCATCGCCGACCGCCTGTTCTGCAACACGTTCAGCGCCAACGTCCACCCAGGCCGGGAATACCACTTCCGTGTGTACGCCAAGAACGACATGGGCCTGTCGGAACCGTCAGACTCTCCAACATGGGGAATTAACATCAACCGAGGTGAGTTCCAAACACAGAGGAAGCAGAAGAAAGATTCTGAGGAAACCAGCATTTCACAATGATTCATGAGTGACGTTGGAACGCAATCTTGTTGATTGATGCATGAGATGATTCTATTTATTGGAGACCGGTGATAGTAACACGGATAGACTCTTGTTAACAGATGTCTTAATGAATAACTTGCTTCTGTATCCAGCTACGCTGGTCCCCAGCGCACCAGTGTTCTTCACCCTGGAGAGACCCCCATCTATCCTGGTTCCTCTGAAGGTGCACACTCCACCCAAAGGCTACCAGTGCTACATGACCTGCGCCATTCGGGGCTGCCCTGCGCCCCACGTGTCCTGGTACCTGGACGGCATTTGCATCAGTGGCGACAAACACTACTACATCACCAACGCCCATGGCGTCTGCTCCATGTACATCCTGAGAGTGTCCACGAGTGACAGCGGCGAGTACAAGGTGGTCGCTGTCAACTCACACGGCAAAGCGGAGTGTTCCACAAAGCTGAGGGTTAAAGGTATGGACTCTCAATCAATCAATCAATCTATTTTATTTATGCAGCGCTTTTAACACTGTACATTGGCTCAAAGCACCTCACATTACAACAATGCTCAAATTCCCTGCCAAAGGTGACAGTGGCAAAGAAAAGAGAAGAAGTCTTGAGAGGAAGCAAGGCTCAGTCCTCCTCTAGTCAGCACCGTACCACCCTAGGATGTTCAATGAGTTTTATCTGGGAAATATGGCATATAGAGGTTATTGCGGCCCAGTAATGTATTATAATGTACAGGGTGGGCCATTTATATGGATACACCTTAATAAAATGGGAATGGTTGGTGATATTTACGTCCTGTTTGTGGCACATTAGTATATGTGAGGGGGCAAACTTTTCAAGATGGGTGGTGACCATAGTGGCCATTTTTAAGTCGGCCATCTTGGATCCAACTTTTGTTTTTTCAATAGGAAGAGGGTCATGTGACACATCAAATGTATTGGTAATTTTACAAGTACAACAATGGTGTGCTTGGTTTTAACGTAACTTTATTCTTTCATGAGTTATTTCCAAGTTTCTGAACACTTATAAAATGTGTTCAATGTCACCAACCATTTCCATTTTATGAAGGTGTATCCATATAAATGGCACACCCTGTAGTATTGAGGTAGCATATTAGAGGGAATGGTGTAGTAAATGGTGAAAGACGTAGAAAAGAGAAGGGCCGTGTTAGTTTTAAAGTTACCTAGAATGTCAGTAGGTGAGCTGAGAAGTAAACTTTCCCAGCGGAATTACTAATGGTGAACTAATGGGAGTTCTGGTAAACGCTTGAACGTACAAGTAGGTTTTTAGTCTGAATTTAAGTATTGAAACTGTGTCAGATTCTACAACAATCTTTGGAAGGTTGTTCCAAAGATTTGGAGACCTGTGAGTAAATGTTCTGTTTCCAGCACACTGTTACTACTGTGACTTACAAACAACTGATTGTAAGTCGCTCTGGATAAGGGCGTCTGATAAATGCTGTAAATGTAAATGTACAAAAATGTGCGAAGACAGTAAATAAGCTTTGCTAGGACACTGCCCAGACCTAAACTTTGAACTTTGAATGTATTTGAACCCCCAATACAAGAATTAATAAGGAATTAATGATTTCTTCTTTCATTCTTAGACTGAAGCGTCCAGGATGGGGAGGAGCATCAGGAACGTCTCTCACCTCACAGCCAGGATTCCGCTTCACTATATAGCAGTGACAGGCATTCCTGGAGCTGAATGTACACAATCAGGACCAGGATTTTGTGTAGCGAACATCTGGTTCAGAATCCTGATCTGGATTTGTAGTTTCAGGTCCAGGAACGCCCACCACTGCTGTACATCCATGCTCCTGTAATGTCTTGATGTACCTTGTATATACGCTTGAACAGAAACCCTGACTGACTGCGTTCCTCTCTCTGGATAAGGTGTCCTATGGACAGAATATAACCGAACTTAAAATCTTTTCAGTAAGTGTGGATTAAGCTCAGTCCTTTGTTAACTATCATTCAAATAATTCTAATGAGACATTTCCCATAATAAAAATACAGGTTTCCTATATGCTTACTGTTATTTGTCTTTGTAGGCGTTTTGCATGTTTTCTTGTCTATATTCTTTTATTAATCACTGAATATTTCAGTAACCGCCCGTCAAGCGTTGGTCAACTGCTCCCTGAACATGTTCGGTGTAAAGGCGTGAAAAGGATAGCAGAGCATGAATTTTATACCCGTCTGACCCACCCACACCCACCCACAGCCGCTCCGGTAACACCGGACCCCCAACCCACGTCAGCGTGGCCTGCCGCTGCTGCCCAGTGTGCGTTTTTTATTACACGGCCCAAATATATCCCCTTAAGCCCTTCAATAAATCCTGGCTGAGAGGACGATAATTCAGCAAATATAGAAATATTTCATCCTCCGCCGAATCTCCGTAAAAGGAGCCCCTCGTGGAGCGGTGGAGCTTTTTATTTCGTTTTCCCGTTTGCCTGTGGTTGACAGGGTGAAAAATGTGCTTATCGAGAACGTGGCACTCTTGATTGCTCCCCGCGTTCCAAGGCTTTGTACTGTAATTGTCTTTTTCACTCGGCGAGGCCTTTATTGAACAGCCCAGGACTGACAGGGTCCTCTCCGGAGTCAGGGTGATGAATAAGCAAAGCAAAATGCCAAACTCTGGACGTTCGGCACAACAGAGCACGCTTGATTCTACGGGACACGGAACAGTCGCTAACGTACCTGATATTTGCACACAATGGAGGATGAGTGTCTGGCAATTTACAGGACTTCCTGGGTCTGGGGTCAAAGGTCACGAGTCCCCAGTCGTAAAAGTACAGTTCTGCTACTGACCGCAGACAGACAGCAGGGGGCTCTCAGATCAGTAAATAGTCCCATTCGCAGAACTGTAATAAACATCACTGTCAGATTACCTTTAATTGTCCAATAAATTCTGGCCTGGCGCAGTGGTGGAACTGGAGAACCCCTGTGTATGTGGAACAGCTGGTTCGTGCCAGAGGCGCTGTGAACCAGCAGAATCCACATGCATGCGCTTTCAGGCAGGGACTCGAGAGCAGACTGAAATTGATGGGTAATAAAAATGGGCTCAGTTTGATCTGTGTAGACGTGGAATTAACTGCATGAAACCAGCGGGTTAATTGGTTTGTTTGTGTATTGCGTGAAATGGTCCCTTAGCTGCTCCACAATCATTTAAAGGCAATTCATCCGGCATTTAGCATTACGCCCCGTCTCCGCCCGCTTCATAAACACCTCGCCCAAATAAAACATTTTGTGTGACAGCTGATGGAGCCTCGCTGCATGTAGGGTTCCCATTCGCTACAATAATCTTTTACAGCCTAACAAAAGGGGGCAGGCGGCGCTCTGTCCTGGAGGAAAGCAGGAGAGACGCTGAGCTGTAGACCACGAGGTGAGTCTCCACTCGAAAACGCCTGGATGGAAGGCGTGGCTTTTTGTTCTGTTTCAATGTAAGGTCCGCTGCGCTTTAGTAGGGCTTGAAACTTATCCGATAGTCTCCGTTCAACATCCGTTGTTGATTTAAGCCTGGCTATACAGGAATTAATTTAAGATGATTATAATTCCCACAAGTGGGAAATTTACATTGTCACAACTGAAAGAGGACAGTACAAGACAAGAAAGCCATAAAATAAATAAAAGACTATGCAACAGACAGATTAATATTAAAAAATACAGTATACAAATACATAGTCTGTTAATAACTGGATAACTGTATAAAATGTATGAATGTATGTACGTATATATGCACACGTATTGAACATAAGAAATTGTCTGATTGGTACAACAAAGCACCAATGCACATCGCTCTGGACAAGAGCATCTGCTAAATGGTGGGAATGCCAGTGTTCAATGTAAATGCTGTTGTAACATGGTGGAAAAGTGAGTGTCCTGCTAAATATTTTAATGTTTAGTGATTCATGTTTTAATTAATCGCTCAAAAGATCAGGATGTGAGGAGCATTTCCAGGGTTCTAGAATATTTTAGAAGAGTGACCAGTGCAATATTTGTTATTCTATTTCTTGTGATTTCATACACCAAACATGAAATTATTATTTTTTTGGTTTGTTGGTTGGTTGTTTTTTTTGTTTCAGGGTTTTTTACCGCAAAGATAATTTAAACCAATGAACAAAGCACAAACAGTTCTGCTGGTGGATCGTTCGGGAATAATAATTTATTCTCCCGCTCTTTCCCAGCTGATCGCTGCGCTGCGCTATACAGGCTCGGGATTTGCAGTGAGTGAAATATTTATGTGCGGTGGCCCACACACCAGAGGATTAATAAATAATAGATGGTTTTGATAGAACGCTGAACTGCACACATTCTGCAGGATTTCACGCCCACTTTCGTTCTGCAGTGGCAGGAGGGGTTTTGAATTACATCCTGGATCAGAATTTAAAAAATGTGAATTGTCGAACCTAAGACCAATCTTGTGTTTATTCTGAGAACGGATGGAGTGATGATGATGTTGGTGATGCTCTGTCTGCTCGGAATCATCGCCGATCGCGGTTCGAAAGCCCTGCAGCGTTGGCCTTTATGAGTTATGTGACCTATCAGATGAAGTGCAGTGGTGAGACGGCCTCCTGCAGCCTGTAGAAGGATTACTGAGGATCTTGTGAAACCATAAATTTGTTTAATGTCAGTGTTGCGTTACACCAGATGCAAAATGTATCACATCGAGCGCTTAATATATCTTTTACTGGTTCCACGGTCTAAATGGTTCCAGGGGCCAGTGGCAGGGCATAGTTCTGGAGGCCAATCAAATAATATGATTTGGACCAGGGCTCTAGATTCATGATTTATGAGGTTCACAGAGATCTGTGAATCTATGTCCCTTTAATAAAACATTTTAATTTAGTTATTCAATCATTTTAACACTCTTTGATGTGTTTTTTGCAGAATGAAGCCAATGGCGGATGAACAATGTGTCATAATTTGATTCGCACCAATAGCTGACATCATTTTTAATGCCTTGCGAACGATGGGGCACAAATTAGAGCGCCTGACTGGCATATATGACATATTTATCTGACATTCAAAGCACATTTATTTATAAAATTGTGCAATAAATCGCTCGGCTCGATTAGACATCTTTGAGATGAAATCTCATAAGAGCTTTTTAAACAAAACACTAGAACTATTTTCCACATTTTCACGTTATTAATGATCGTCACTGATCATTCCTCATTCTCCCGTTGTCTAGTTAATAAATTCCTATATTGATTTAAGTCATATGAAGAGAAAAAAACAGTGAAGTCTGCTAATGTGTCTCAGACACCAGGATATTGATTAATAAAGCAAAATGAGAGAGCACTTATGAATTCACAGCAACAATGCATGAATGTTTCATATTAAATATGCATTTGTGAATGCTACATGACCTATGTTTTAGAAATATCGTGCTTTTTGCTCCTTTGCTTTGGACTGTTGAACTCGCTTGTCTTCTGAAGACCTTTTTTGGAGTGACGCAGGCTGATTTATTTAAAACTTGTCAGCATTGCATTCTGTCTGGAGATGTACAGCCTGAGTCCTGCTGCCCACCCAGCTGACTCAGAGGGTCAGATGGTGCTTCACCACTGTGTGCTCACAATCACAAGGGCAATTTCGGCAATTTCCTTTTTCACCTCACTGCAAGTGTCATGTGACCGTCTCTCATAAAATCCCTAATATCTATGTCTCGTTAGGAGTAACCTGAAATCTCATTCACTGCAAGGGTTAAATTTATCTTAGAATGTGCTTTAGATCACATTCTTTAAAAATTGGCAGGCGAATGTCATGTTGTGGGTAAAGGAAGTGAAATAAAACGATCTATCGTTCTACAAGTTATGAACTGGTGAGAGTCTTATGATCATATTACTGAGAACTCTAGTTAATGAATTCCCATATTGATCTGATTCGTATGAAGAGATAAAGTGAAGAAACAGTGAAATTGATATTGACTTGACTCTTTAGCATTAGATTGATTGGAAGGAAGTACACAGAAGCATTAGAGCAATGTGTGAATGAATAATGTAGAACACGGTTCTAAATAAGGAAATAAAAAATGCACATGGTGACGTTCCTGTTTTTGTCTCCCTGCTGGCCCGTAAACCGTTGAAGGAAAATAACGGAAGATGAAGGAGAGCCACAGAGGATGCTCATCCCAGGGAAGGGTAAGGATTTTAATGCTCAAAAAATAAACCAGGTGCCCGCCAGGTGCTCCAGTACTAAAGTGTGTAAATGAACGGTGAACTAAGGGCTATAAAGACTGTTTTCCAGGACTGGAACTCCTCCAAGACTCCTGAAGAAACTTCTGGACAAACTCGCCTTGCCTTGCCTTTCTATTCCAACTCGGGTCACCCTTCTGAATGAAGGCAGAAGATACAAGCTCTTCAACATGAAATTGACAAAGACGTCTCTCCTCCGCAAAGCCCTACAAAGCCGCTAAGAGCATCGAGCCGGAGTGGAGATCCATCTTCACTTCCAGCTCCTCAACTGGCTTGTTCACTGCTTTTGAAGAGAGGAAATCTGGCGAATGAAGAAGGCAGAAGAAGACCCAATGAATGAGCAGATGAGTGAACTTTCATGGTGGTGCTGCTCTGCTGGTTTTCATGTGAACTGCCGCTTCCGCTGCATTGAAAGCTGAACTCACATACAGCGACGCATGAGCTGCAAGGGTGTTGTGTTTTTTTGTAGTTGTTGATTGCAGATGTGACCCAATTGCTTCCAGCAATTAATGAATATTCTTCTGCAGAACGGGGCTAGTGTTCAGGTTCTGGTCTGGACCTGAGTGCTTTGATGGTTCAGTCTGTTTTAGGGCTGCCATTGTGCTCTGTGCTCTCGCTGTGTGGTGCTTTATTCAGTCTGACGTGTCTCTGCTGTCTCCCGTCCTCTCATCAACACCAGACGGATGAAGATCTTCCTCCGGGTGCAGGTATGATTGAGAAATCAAGCAGTTCCACATAATAAAAAAATCAGAACTAAGATGGAATTTCTTCAATATTGTAGTACCAACCACAATGTCAATCTTATCAATATTTACATTTTGAAAACAGCGGATCTGATAGGATAAATAAAGTTATTTATTTAAAACACACATGAAAGTCATCAGATTTGATTTGTTGCTAGAAAAAATCCAGTTTTTAGTGACAAGTTTTGCCTTTTCAGGACATGCATGTACAAGTGGATGTTTGAAATGGACCTGTGAAATTTTCTGGCAGTTTCAGTACGATGATGAGCACCATGACAATTGTCCCACATATTTTTATAATCTAGCAAGTCTTGGCTCTGTGTCAACCCTTGCGGAAAATAAAGGTCGTCTCCAAAAAAGTCTGCGTACACAATGTCCCCTTGTAGTTAAGACAGTTTACGCCGATCAGGAGGTTTAACTCCAGAATCTGTCATCATCAGTGGGATGAAAGGTTCGTTTGGAAACGGAAGAATCCAGAAGGGACGTGTGGCGCGCTGTTGCCCTCTTCTGGTTGAAAAGCCCTAATGCTGAGCATGAAAAGCCACATGATCAGCTGACATGAACGCTGTAAAAAATATATATTATGAGAACTTAAACGTTTAAGCTTTGCCAACTTTTTTTTACTGTGTACAGCACATTCATTTTGGGAGCCATGAATTGAGTGCCATCGTTATAAATGTATTCATCTCGGTTTTTTGTTTCCTCTGGTCGAATTCTCCCCAGTGGCCATTAAGAAGCGCTCCAGGGTGCCTGGAGTGATGATCACTCAGCACGTGGAGGAGGTCCCGAAGGCAAGAGCACCCCGGACATCACGCGCAAGCCCTTCGCCCTGACCATTCAGGAGGGTAGGGACCCGGGTTCTTGCAGGGACAGTGTGACAAGCAGGCACAACGTCACCACACTGGCCACTGCGCGTTTCATTTCAGGTAAACTAGCCTTCTTCAAAGCCGTGGTTACTGGAGACCCCCACACCCACGGTCACATGGGCAAGGACCAAGGGCGACACCTCAGATCCAGAGAAATATCGCATGAGATACGATGAAAAGAATGGCGAATACCTTTTGGAGGTAGAGCATGTTCCTGTTTATGGAACTCAAGACGCTTTGTGATGGTAGAACGCTCATGTGTGTGACTGTTATTTTGCACAGATGCCCAACGTGGCTGTTAACCAAGCGGACACGTATAAATGCTTTGCAACAAACATGTACGGGAAAGCCGTGTGCACGACCACATTGACTGTGATTGAAGGTTTGTACCCATTAACAAACGATGATAAAGCTTTTTTTAAAAGGAATTTGTATGAACAATGTATTACTCTCGTCCTGTAGTTGGAGTCAAAAAGAAGAGAAGCCGGAAGGTGAATTACGCATCATGTACACCAATCGTTGATAAATGGTTTTCTGCCTGTTATCAGGACATTTCAAGGGTTCAAAATGAACCCTTAACCAGTTTTACATATTATGGAACTCTAAAGGTTTCCATTTTCTTAAAGTTCCCAGAATGACCCGGAAGACTTCAGGAAACTCCTTGAAGAAAACTACGTAACGTATTCTCACCGCATAGCTCATCGGCTGCACGTATCCTACAATATTTAGTGTTGTTTGTTTATCTGATTGTTCTTTTGTGGCCGTTCAGCATTGTTGAGCGCAAAAAAAAGCCCAAACCCCAAAGGAAGGCGAGATCGACCCCAAACTTCTGGAACTGCTGTTGTCGGCGCAGAAGAAGGACTATGAGCGGATCTGCGCCGACTTTTGGTGTGACGGACTTCCGCTGGCTGCTGAAGAAGCTCAACATGTTGAAGAAAGAGAGAGAGGAGGAGCAGTCTAAGTATGAATGGGAATATCTGGGAATATCTGGGAATTTACTGGGAATATCTTTGTGGTTTTCCAGTTTAAAGGGGACAATATTTAAGAATTCTACTTATTTACATTGTGTATGTGAAACTGTATACAACAAATAATGCAAATCATTAGAATTCACACGATTACATCACATCCCTTCCACTGCGAAGTCAAATTGGTGACCATTGAAGGTGATTGGGCTGTTAAGAGTTTGCCATCCAAGGGCTCATCATGGCTCACCGCATGTCCCCATGATTGTCAGCGCATTGATTTGAGACCAGGCCGGGCCCTAACAAATTTGATAGGCCTAGGCAAGAGGCTAAATGGCTCCCCAGGGGTGTGTCTAGAATCGTACTAGCACAAATTGTCAACCTTCAGGCATGACGAGGCAGGTGAACAGAGAGGAGGGTGAAGAGGTGACGAGATGATGAGGGAAGAAGGACGCAATCGCATGACGTCACGTTTAATTTGTGCAGAACAGGACAGGGAAGACATCCGAGACGTTGGTGAACATGTACACATCATAGACCCAACGGCCAAACAGAAACAAACAGGGCAGATTTATACATTCGACACAGGTGAAATGATTAGGGAACATTACACAGGACAATCGTGAAAACTCTGGACCGGATCCCGGACCAGAGTAACACCTTCCGGACCGGATCATGACACAAAGATTGGAGGGCCACCTTTTACGTTGTTTATCGCCACCTTTTACGTTGTTTTATTACTAGCATGAATATGCACGTAGGAAATGTACATATCGTTATTACTGCTAGTACTTAATAGGCTTTGCTAATTCATGCTGGCTTCTCTCTTGCTTATTCAGACACCAGTAATACCAACTAGTTTTTAGAAACCCTTTTTTTCCCTCCATTTTTGCCGTC